>NC_077230.1:374607566-374865066 GCF_027887165.1 Monodelphis domestica | reverse complement strand
TGGCCCCAGATCCTCTTGTCTCAAGCTGCATTTGTCTTCAGTTCTACCTCTACCTTCCATTGGGAAGGAGAATGGCACCCTTCATTCAGTGATGAGCATCCTCACCCCTGATCATATCCTTCATATTCCAATTATTTCAAACCCTAATAAATCATCATCCGGACTCCATTCCCCATTCCTCACTTCCCAAATCCTTATTCCCATCCTTCCTTCACAAGCCTTCCACCCTGACTTTTCAACCAAACACAACTCATCCCTTTCACTGTGCCCCATGGAATATCTTCTCCATAAGAAACAAACTTCACTTCAACCTAAATTTTTTCTACTTCCACTTATTCCATCTACTAGCTATTATTGAAACCTGACTCACTTTGATGAGCCTCCCTGGCCACCCTTCTCAGTATGGTGGCATCTTCATTCATTCCCCTAGGCACTGGTTGAGGCAGTGGAGTTAGAATACTCTGTTTCTCATTGCCACTTCCAGGTTTTCCTCCTATCTTCAGCACTCAGTAACCTCTCTTCCTTTGAGATTCATACTATTAATAACTACCTCCCATTTCAAATAAATGTATATTTTATTTATATTATATAATTTTCATAATAATAATAAAAACACCTACCATCTAATCAAAATCCTGGTAGCTTTGTCAATAAATTTCCAGGTAACTCCCCTTCATCCTCAATGAGTTCAGTATCTGGATCATAATTTTTTTTCTCTCCTCAACCTCTGCCCTCATACTAAGAGACTTCAGCATACATATTGACTCTCCCTCAAACACCCTAACCACTCAGTTCCTCAACCTACTCACTTCCCATGAACCTACTCCTCCACATCACCTCACCTACACTGAAAAATGGTCATACTCTTACTCTTTGCTATCACCCACAAATGTACCACCTCTGCACTCACATATTCTGAAATCCCCTTCTCTGGATCATAATCTATTAGGCCCTTCACCTCTCTCTCTGCTTTACCTTACAAAACCCATCCAACCATGACCTCCAGTCTCTTGATCCCTTAGTTTTCTCCCAGGCCAACTTTCCTGCACTGGTCTCTCTCTCCTCATGACCTCTAACTATGAATTCCCTCCTCTCCCCCTCTGTCTTATCTCACATCAATTATATACCTTTGGAAACTATATCTTCCTTTACCGCTGACTCACAGGATCAAGTGGGCTTAATTGTTACTAAAGCTAGCCTCTATAACTTCTCAAGCAATCCCATTCCTTCCCATCACCCCCTTTTCAGTCTCATTCACTCATTTCCAGTCTCTCGCTCTCTACTGGCTCATTTCCTAATTCCTACAAATAAGCCCATGTCTCCCTCATCCAGAAAGAACCCTTACTTGATCTTCCCATCTCTGCTAACTATTGTCCTATATATCTTTTACCCTTTGTGGCTCAACTCCTTGAAAAGCCCATTTATGATAAATGTTTTCACTTTCTCTCCTCTCACTCTCTTTTTAACTTTTATAATCTGGCTCCCAAACTTATTCCACCAAAACTGGTCTCTCCAAGGTTATTTATGATTTTTCAGTTGCTAAATCCAATGGTCTTTTTTCAGTCTTCAATCTCCTTGACTTCTCTGCAGGCTTTGACACTGCTGATCACTCTCTCCTCCTCAATACTCTGTTCTCTCTACATACCTCTCTTCTGCTTTTCCTCCTACCTATCTTCTGGTTCAAGATCTTTTTAAGTGGATCTTCCTCCAGATCACAACTTCCAAGTGTCAGTTTTCTACAGGGTTCCATTCTGGATTCTTTCTCGTCTTCCTTTATACTACTTCATTTGGTGATCTCATCAGCTTCCATGGCTTTCATGACTATCTCTATGCTAATGATTCTCAGATCTCCTTCTCTAGTCCTTATTTCTTAGCTGATCTCCAATCTCACATCTCTAACCAACTTTCTGGATGTCTAGTAGACATCTTAAACTTAATATATCCAACACAGAACTCATTATCTTTCCCCCAAACCCTCCCCTCAGCCCTCCATGCACATCCTCCCAGTCCCTTAGGTTCTCAAACTAGGAGTCACCTTTGCCTTCTCACTCTATTATTTCCCACTATCCTTCCCCCCTCCCCCATATCCTTTTTGCTTCTGGAACAAAACACACCATCTTTTAACTCTAGGTATTTTCTCTGGCTGTCCCCCATACCTGGAGAACTCTCCTTCCTCATCTACACCTACCCATTTCTCTGGCTTCTTTTAAGTCTCAACTAAAACCCCATTTTCTACAAAAAGCCTTTCCCAACAGTGGCTTACTTTTTTTAGTTATTTCCCATTTATTCTATTTGTAGTTTGTTTGTACATATTAGTTTGCATGTTGTCTATCCCATTAAATTGTAAACTCCTTGAGGGCAGGCACTATCTCATGTATATTTTGCATCTCCAGCACTTAGCACAATGCCTGGCACATAGTAAGGACTTAATAAATGTTTATTGATTGATAGACAACAGACGAAGCACCTGCAGGTGGAAATGGAAGCCAAATTGCCAGAGCAAAATTTAGAAAGGCATTGATTCCCCAGATCACAGCAGAGAATTATACCAAAGTGTAGGAACTTCATTAAGAATTATACAAAGCAAAGAGATTCTGTGGGCCAGGAGTTTAGAAATATTCCTTGCTCCCACAGTCTCTATGACTAGATCTGACCACCCATCTACTTTATGTCTGAACATCTTCTACAAAGGACTATGGGGATGGGAGGCAGAAAAGGAGTAAGGGTGCCAACAAAGCAAAAGGTAATGTAGCTTCTGGTTTAGGATTGGTTTATAACAATTGCTCTTGCCATAACTTCTCAGTAAATTTTTTTTTCTAAAAGCTAATAGAATTCTACTAGTCAATTGATATTGGGAGTTGAAAATCTAGGGCCAGGGTCATGGTGGTGAATCTATGGCACATGTGCCAGAGGGGGCACTGAGAGCTCTCTCTGTGGGCACACACACCATCATCCCAGCACAGAGTTGGCCAGAGTTTGTTACTAAAAAGCCAGAGGGATGTGGGGTCAGACATCTCCTCTCCCCTGCTCCATGTGTACCTCAGGACATTTCTCCTATCACCCACCCCTCTAAAAGGTTTACCATCACTGATCTAGGGTGTCTTACACTGATTCTTTCAAAGAAAAATGGACCAGACCCAGTCTAAAACCAGCTTTCATCATTTCTGACTTCCTCTCATTCTCTGGCCAGATATTGGGAGTCAGAAATGGGGGCTCAGGAGACACAGTACTAGAAACCCCCAAAACTAAGGAATTACTCCCTAAACCCTGAGAGGACCATTAGTCACTGCCCTCTGGGGACTCAACCTGCATCAGCAGTGGTAGGAGTTAGGAGAAGGAGAGGGAGTCAGGAGGGAATACTACAAACAGATAAGTAAATGCAAGATAATTTGGTAATCTTTAATGGACCTTCCAGCTTGGCAATCTAAATCAAGATAAGTACATGCTTTATCTTGTTCCCACTGATAAATGGTTTTCACTTTGACAAAGTGCTTCTAAAGGAGACAGGGTCCCCAACCCCCTTCTATTGCTCAATTATTTTCTAATCTGGGTGTCTACAACAGGACCCAGGATGGTCCATAGCTGTACCAGAGAGGTTCAAATTGGGGTTAGTAATGCAGATTGTTCAAAGGCCTTTAGTATTTTCCCCAAGGAAATCCTGAAAGAGGACAAGAAGAATTAATGTGAGCCAATCTGAGTGATTTCTGCCCTTTCCCTCCTCCAACGCAGGTATTAAAGGAGATTTATTTTCTGCCGTGGGCAGTCAACAGACAAAGATCTATTGGCGGACATGGCAGGATTGCCGCCCATGAAATGGAGCATTCAACTCTACCCATAAATGGAGGCTCTATGGCAGTTCTTGAGAAGGAATATATAATGTTTCTCTGTGTCATTTTTCTGCTAATTAGTATAGAAAGATAAATATGGTGCAGGTAAATTTTTAGGAACAGAGGTGGGACCTAGAAGGCAGAAAAACAGCCCCCAAATTCCCCAATCCAAGAAGGGGGGAAGGGTAGTAGAGGAGGAACAGACCAACTTAGAATTGAAGCCTATATGTTGCAAAAAGTAAATAAACATCTGTGAATTCAAAATATGAACACTTTCACCCCTTGGACTCAAAAACTGGAACAGTGTGTCCACTATTGGGGGTGGGGGGTGCACTAAGGGTCTCATTTCAAGTTTGCTTCTATACTATATGAGTAGTGTATTAAGGGACTGAAATCCCCTCATCAGGCCCCATGCTGTTCCTTATTCCTCTTTCCACATGATTCAGATTTCCAGAAAATTAAGAGTTTGTCAGAGCTCAGTTGCCATACAATGTAATGAGATTCATCTCCCACCTGGACCTGTAGTCAAGAAGACATCCTGATGAACAAATAGACCATGGGGCTGACCCAGGAACTAAGGATTCTCTTAATGATAGTGGTAGAGTATGAGAGGAGGGGGAATGTAAACAAACCAAAAAATCTAGGGTGTCTTACACTGATTCTTTCAAAGAAAAATGGACTAGACCCAGTCTAGGTCAGCTTTCATCAGTGCTGACTTCCTCTCATACTCTGGCCAGTATCATGGCTCCCTTCTATTGCCCACAAATAAACATTTCCCCTACTGTGGTATCCTCATTCTCCTAGGACCACACAGACACAGCATGGCTCCTTGGACCTAGACCTGAAAAAGAAGCTTCAGAGAAAGACACACCCCCTCATAAATGAGGCTAAGGGGTGGCATCCAAGACATCGCAGGCTAAAAGATCTCTGTATTATAGGTTTCTGGGATAACTTCAAAGCAAATACAAGATTTCTTCTAATCAACAGTAATCTTCCCTCCCCACACTAAAATCAGAGACAAGCCATCAGGCCAGATGATCAGGACTGTGTGATTCTTATAAATTTTCTAAGGGTGGAACCCATCTGATAGTAGTTCCTTTTCTTGTTGTCTACCTAGAGCCTTCTAGGTGAACCTATGGCACATATGCCACAGGGTGGGCTACTCTCCTCCCCCACTCCACCACACTTGAGGATATTTTTCACATCACCCACCCCTCTGCCAGCAGCCCAATGGGAACACTTACTCCCTCCCCTGTCTGGAGTAAGGGGGCAGTTCACATAAGCATGAGGGTTGCAGTTTGGATACCCAGTCTCTAAAAGGTTCGCTATCACTGACCTAGAGCATCTTCTCTTCCTTCTATCCCCACTGGTTCTCAAAAGGCAACAGTTAAATTTTCAGTGTGAGCATTTGCACCTCAGAAAATGGAAATACTACTAGTCATAATTTGATTTGTCATTTTCTTGGCTAACAATTTTTTCTCTCTTTGTTTTAGGCTACAATTGTATGGTTGTTTTTCCCAAAGTTCCTTTCCCCTTACAAAAAGCTAGATCTATTTGAGATGATTTTGCAGACTTTTGCATTTACTAATTTATTCAAAAGAAATTTCCACATAAGTTTTCTGAAGTTATATGACCAAACTTGTCTCCCTCCTTCCCTTTTCTTTCCCCTCCTGGAACTGGCAAGCAATTCAGTCTGGGTTATAAATGTATTATCATATAATACATATTTCCGTATTGTTCATTTTTGTGAGTAATCTGGTAAAACCATAATCCCAAAACATAAATCCAAATAAACAGGTGAAAAATTGTGTGCTTTCATCTGTTTTCCTACTCCCACAGTTTTTTCTCTGGAAGTAAATAGCATTTTTTTTCTCATGAGTCCCTCAAAACTGTCCTGGATCATTGTATTGCTAACAGTAGCTAAGTCTATCACATTTGATCATTCCACAATATTGCTGTTACTGGGTACAATGTTCTCCTGGTTCTGCTTATTTCACTCTGCATCAGTTATGTAGATCTTTCCAGTTCTTGCTGAAATCATCCTGTTCATTTTTCCTTATGGCACAATAGTGTTCCATCACCATCTTCTACCACAATTCGTTTAGCCATTCTCAAATTAATTGTTCTATTTTTTTTTAATCCTTACCTTCTGTCTTAAAATCAATTCTAAGACAGAAGAGCAGCAAGGGCTAGGCAATTGAGGTTCAGTAATTTGCTCGAGGCCACCATCTAGGAAGTATATGAAGGCAGATTTGAATCCAGGCCCTCTTGCCTCCAGGCCTGGTCCTCTATCCATTGTGCTACCTATCTAGTCCTTTTAGTGAGTGAGTTTGGCCTTCCATTAGAATTATCTTTCCATTGGTAGGGAACCACTGGGGATAGTTTGGGGTGGTCTTTAGAATAAGAGTACAGAGGAAATCTGTCTTTGCTTTAGGGACTCCCAGAAATTTTGGTGTGCTACATGTAGAAAGGGACATTTGTCCAGACCCCAGATGGCCCTTTGTGCTGCTGGAAGTATGGAAGAATTTTCACATAGGAGACTGTCTCACTGAAGAGGAAAGAGGTGATTCTAAGTCAAACCCAAGTCCTATATCCCAATGAGGAAGAGTTATACATGATCTGGGTAGCTCTAGAGGAACCAGATTTCCTTCAAAGACAGAAAGTCCATTTTCTTTGCATTAATTTTATTTTATTTTGTATTTGATATGGAGCCCATCCATCTGAGCACCAAGAAAGGCTTGAGTTAGGAAACAAGCAGTGATCTTTGGTAAATTTTTTATTTAATCCCTCACCTTCTGTCTTAGAATCAATACTGTGTATTGGCTCCAAGGCAGAAGAGTGGTAAGAGCTAGGCAATGGGGGTCAAGTGACTTGCCCAAGGTCACACAGCTGGGAAGAGTCTGAGGCCAGATTTAAACCTAGGACCTCCCGTCTCTAGGTCTGACTCTCACTTCACTGAGCTACCCAGCTGTTCCATGTTAAAATTTTTAAATGGTTTTTGTTTTTTGAATCTGCACAACTTTGACCATTAGGACATCTGTGACTTTCACCTGGACCAGACTCCAGCGAACTGTTCTGGTTTGGGTTGTGAACAATCCATTGGAAACAACCCTGCTGAGTGCCTGAGAGGGACAGCCAGTTTTTCCAAAGTGGAGCATCAGCTTTCTGAAGGCAGAACCCGGCTTGTTACTGTCTCTGTACCCTCTACATTGCACAGTGCTTGGCACATAGTCACTGGTAAATGAAGGAATGAATCCCTTTTAGCACTTCTAGCTAGGTGGCCCAGTGGATAGAGCACTCAGCTTCCTGAGTTCACATCTTGCCTCCGATACTTACTAGCCGTATGACGCTGGGCTTCTCTATCCATCTAAGCAGGGGCAGTTTCACTCAGCACTATAGACTCTGCCAACCATGATGCTCCCCAGATCCCATTTCCTTGGGTCCCAAGAGAACTTGATGAAGCCCTAAAGAAGTGGCAGGCTGCACCTTCTGAATCAGAATCTCAAGGCTTTTTCCTCCATCGGACCACTAGTCACCCCAGCAAGCCTCCGCTGTGAGGGTGAATGTCCAAAGCCACTGCCTGACCATGGCCTGGCCCTCCCAGAGGCCAGCAGAACCACCCAGGTGTCCCTCCAACCACAGAATCAAGCCTACTGTCAGGCCCCAACTGTGGTTGGGAAGATCAACATTCCAAATGGTCTCCCAGGGACCCCAACAGGAAGCTCAGCCTGGATCTAATTGGCCACCAAGGTAGTTTAGCTCTGGAGAGAAACTGAGGAGGAAAGAAGCCAGGCCAAGGTCTGGTGCTATTTCATTCCAAATAAAGAATCCTGAGATGTTTAATGTGCCTCACTTCCATCCCTGGAGATCAGAGGCATTCTTATGGAGCAGCATCTCTGAGGGTAAGCAGTGCTGAGCGTTCCAATTCGACTGCAGATACTCACTAGCCCTGTGATTGTAAGGAAGTCATTTAATCTCTTTAAGCCTTGGTTTGCTTACCCATAAAATGGGAATAAAAATCCTCGAACTACTTCCTCCCAGGGTGATCATGAGGAAAAAAATCCTTTGTAAATCTCAAATTTCTGGAAAAGATGGCAGACGTTGCTCCTAGAACAAGCTCTGGAAGGAATCTCCAGAGACTACTTTGTTCAATCCCCTGACTCCAAGTAGACTGGTATTATTTATAGTTCTAGATATATACTGGCGTAATTATAGAGCATTTTATAAATATCTCATTTAACTTTCACAACAATTCTGAGAGGCAGCTGCTATTATTATCTACATTTTACATATGAGGAAATTGAGGAAGTCAGGGGTTGTTAGGTGGCTTGCCCAGAGTCACACAGCTAATACCTAAGGCAGACTTTGAACTCAGGTCTTCCTAACTCCACATCCAGCTCTATTCACCATCGTACCTAATCAATCACCTATCTGATTTATTGCCTCTGGAGTCACTAGCCAGTGGTGGGTTACATTATTATGGATTTCACTGTGTCAAGATCACCAGTCAAGGGGCAGTGAAAAGGAAGCCAGGTCTAGAAAGGAGAGGTTCTGGGTTCAAATCTAGCCTCAGATACTTCCTAGCTGTGTGATCCTGGAAAAGTCACTTAACTTCAATTGCCTAGCCCACATTGCTCTTCTGTCTTGGAAATGAGTATTGATTCTAATACAAAAAGTAAGGGTTTTTTAAAAATAAAAATAAAGAAATCACGAGAGGTTAATGAGAATATAGACTCCTGGAGAACAAGGACTTTTTCACTTTTACCTTTTTGTCCCCATTGCCGAGCACAGTATCTGGCACATGATCAGATGCTTTTTGGTTGACTGATTCAGCAGAAAAAAGCAAAAGAATCATCTGGGTGCGCTTTTGGTCATTTTAAGAAGGATGCTCATAAGCTGATCAGGACAGGGAAAAGATTAGAAACCACACTGTATCAGAAACAAAGAACTGCCATGACGCAGTGAAGGTCCCACAGGATCTGGAGTCAAAGAACTCGAGTTCAACTCCTGAATCTCTGATTTTCTTCCCCTGTGACCTTAGACTAGTCACAGCCTTTCCAAGGCTCAGTTCCTCATCCATAAAATGAGGGAGTTGGACTGGATGAGGGGTCCTTCACTTCTTCTATATAATGATCCCATTGGACAGTCTTGAAAAACCCTTTGGAACCCTTTCTAGAATTGTTATTGTTCTTTAGTTGTTTTTCAGTCATGTCCAACTCTTCCTGGCTCTATTTTGGACTTTTCTCAGCAGAGGTTTGCCATTTCCTTCTCCAGTTCATTTCACAGATGGGGAAACTGAGACAAACAGGGTTAAGTGACTTGCCCAAGGTCACACAGCTAGAAAGTGTGTGAGACTGGATTTGAATTCAGAGAGATGAGTCTTCCTAAATCTAGGTTTGGCACTCTATCCACTATGCCACTTTTTAGAATAAAGGTTTTTAAAAAACATAACATAAAATATATAGAATTACAAAGGAAATCAATTACATAGAAATACAATTATCAAAAAATATACATATATATTTTAAACTCTTACTTTCCATCTTAGAATCAATACCATGTATTGGTACTAAGGCAGAAGAGCAGTAAGGGCTCAGCAATGGGGGTTAAGTGACTTGCCCAGGGTCACATAGCTAGGAAGTATCTGAGGCCAGATTTGAATCTAGGACTACCCAGCTGCCCCCCTCAAAATATGTTTTTAAATGAGTGCACTGATCTAGATAGTCCAAAAGATTCCTTTGAACTCTAAATCTTTGGGTTATAATTCTCTATTCAGCCTTGGAAAAAAAAAAGAAAACTTCACTCATGGCAGTAGAGTCATCTTCCATTACTATGAAACCAGATTAGCCTTGTTCTGCTTGGCCCCCTGGGACAGAACAAAGAGCTTCTGAGAAAAGTACAGGAAAGATTTGGGTGCAAAACTTTATAACAAGATCTAATCAATCTCATTACAGTCAATATTCAGCAGCATAGGGCAGCTTGATGGCACAGCTGAGCCTGGAGTCATGAAGACACAAGTTCAAATCCAATCTCAGACACTTTGGAGTTGTGTGATCATGAGCAAGTAATTTAGCCCTGTTTGCCTCAGTTTCCTCATCTGTAAAATGAGGTAGAGAAGGAGATGGCAAATCATCCCAGGATCTTTGCCAAGAAATTCCATTGAAAGAATTGGTCTGATATGATCCTCAGGGGCACTAAGAGTTAGACAAAACTAAACAACAGCTAGGGACAGCTAGGTGGCACAGTGGATAGAATATCAGTCCTAGAGAGGGAAAGACTCCTCTTCCAGAGTTCAAATCTGGCCTCAGCCACTTACCTAGCCATGAGACCCTGGGTTTGTGTCTTACTCCCCAAAGTGTGGGACCTAATTTAGAGGGTGCTGGCAGCACTTGCACTCCTTCAACATGAAAAAATGAGTTTAATTCCTAGTTGACGAGCAAGAATAATTCATTAAAATGAAACTCTTCTAGATGCTGGACTGGGAACCCTTCTGCCTTTTGCCTCTCAAAAGGGAACGCTTACCCAGATTCCAGTTGGTGGAACCTGCCTCAAGGAAATTACAGCTCTGTCATTTCTTACAAGACTGGGGCCTCTCTGAAGGCAGGAATCATGCCGTGTAAGCCTAACTCTGTGTTCTGCACACAGTGAATACTAAATAAAAGCTGAATAAGTGATCAAATTTTAGCATTCAGTGATGCTATGATTCCATGATTCTAATCATAAAATAATAGGTGTAGAGTTAAAAGGAACTTTAGAGATCACCCAGGCCAACCCCTTCATTTTTCAGATGAGAAAACTAAGTTCAGAAAAAGTGACTTGCTCAGGACCAACAGAAGCCTGAATTTGAACTTAGGTCCTCTGTCTAAATCCAACAATCTCATGGAAAATAGGAGGCTCAGTGTATAGAGAGCCAGGCTTGGAGTGGAAAGGTCCTGAGTTCAAATCTCACTTCAGACACCACTTAACTGTGTGATGCTGGGCAAGTCATTTAACCCAGTTACCTATCTCTTACTGCTCTTCTACCCTGGAACCAATAATTATATCAATTCAAAAACAGAAGGCAAAGATTCACTAATAAATAAAGTTTTAAAAATCCAATAATCTGGTCACTATAGCACACTGCCTTTCTTAAATACCTAAACCCCTAGGGTGCCCCAGGGCCCATTTTTCACTTAGGACGAGTCTTGAGGAATAATAGATAGAGTGATGGACTTGGTGACATGAAGCCCTGAGTTCAAATCCTCTGACACACAACTGTAAGATTAACTATAGGCAAATCCCTTAGCCCTTTTTCAAAGTCTTTATCCTCCTCTGAAATGGGAATAAAACACTTCTAATATCTTCCTCACGGGGTTGTTGGAAATGTCCAGTAAGGCAATGCAGGCAAAGTTATTATTCCCTTTGCCTGCCCCTATTCCAGCTGAAGGCTCTCTGTGGTCTCTAAGGGTCCTCTGAGAGGGGGTCCTCCCAGCTGATGGGAAGGAGTGGCCTGAGGGTCCCCTGGTGTTCCCAAAGGCTGCCTGGAGATTTATTTCTTTTCCTCTTTCTCTGGGACTAACTGTTCCCTCCACTCTCCCTCTGGCTCTGCCCCTGGACCTCCTGTTCTCTGTGCTCTTGGACTGGGGATGGGGGTGGGGGTGGGAGGGAGGGAGGGAGGGGCTGACTCCTGAGGACATCCAGCTGAAAACAGCTCCTTTCAGTTAGTCCCAGAAGAGTGGAACCGCCCCCCCCACCAGCCACCATCTGCTGGGGCCACTTTCAAAGGAGGCTTGTATCAGCCTCAAACACAGCATTGATAGGGCCCCTGGCCCAGCTGGGAACAGATCGCCGGCAGCTTCCGTTTACCTTGGGTTGGCCGGGATGGTTCTAACATTTCAGCAAACCTAAGCTATTTCCTGTCTCCCACCCCTCTTCCTTCCCTGCCCTGGGCCCCCGTGTGCCGCTCTACCTCCACTGTACATTCTGTCTCCTCTCACGCTAACTGACCTGAGGGGGCTACCTTCAGTCCCAGGCACAAAGTGCTCTGTTTTCTGTGGTTGCTTGGAACTCTGAACACACAACATGGTGGAGTTCTCTAAAATCTGGGGTCTCTGCACAGGGCCACCTGTGACCCCTAGGACCAAGTCACAGCAAATGTCACCATCATCATGATGACTATTAATCAACAGACATTTATTAAGCACCTACTACGTGTTAGGCACTGTACTAATGTTATTGTCATCATCATTGTGACTATTAGTCTATCAACAGACATTTATTAAGTACCTACTATGTGTTAGACACTATGCTAATGTTATCATCATCACTATGACAATTAGTCTATCAACAGATATTTATTAAGCACCTACTATGTGTCAGGCACTATGCTATTGTTAGCATCATCATCATCATGGCTATTATCCAATCAACAGACACTTATTAAGCACCTACTATGTGTTAGGCATTGTGCTAATGTTATCATCATCATCATTGTGACTATCAGTCAATCAACACACATTTATTAAGCACCTACTATGTGTTAGGTACTGGCACTGTGCTAATATCATCATCATCATTGTGACTATTAGTCTATCAATAAATACTTATTAAGCACCTACTATGTGTTAGGCACTGTGCTGAAGTTATCATCACCATCACCATGACTATTATTAGTCTGTAATAGGTATTTACTAAGCATCTACTATGTGTCAGGCACTGTGCTAATGTTATCATCACCATCATGACTATTATCCAATCAACAAACACTTATTAAGCACCTACTGTGTGTTAGGCACTGTGCTAAGAGCTGCTATTACAACGAAATGTAAAAGACAGTTCCTACTCTGAAGGAAATCATAGACTAACAGGGAAGACAACATGTAAACAGTTGTGTACAGACGAGATAAAGACAGGCTAAATTGGAGATGATCCAAGCAGGAAGACCCTGGAATTAAGGACAAGCACTTTATTTTGGTCCAGACCTGTGCATTCAACAGAACAGGAAATTCCCAGTGTGGAAACTTCTTCTACAAATAAAATCAGCAGCTCTGCTGTAACTATTCTCCTCTGTCTTAGAGAGGCCCCTGGGGGGTTAAGGGGCTTTCGTGTCTCTTCTATGATCAAGATCATACCACCAAGATGTCATTGGGAGGAATTCAAAACGGTCCTTCCTGACTCTCAGACTTGTCAGCTATGCACAGGGATTCTTAACCTAGTTTTGGTTTTATAATATTTTGATAATTGTATTTTAGTATAATTGATTCCTTTGTAACCTAGATATTTTATTTTATGCATTTAAAAATATTATCCTGAGAAGATGTCCTAGGTTTCACCAGGCTGCCAAAGAGGATTATGGAACACCTAAAAAGATGAAGAACCCTTGAACTCTATGATGTATCTCCTTATTATTGCTATCATTCCTGACGAAAGCATATGCCTCAGGGGAAGCTGGGTGGCTCAGTGAATTGGGAGCCAGGCCCAGAGACGGGAAGTCCTGGGTTCAAATCTGGCCTCAGACATTTCCCAGCTGTGTGACCCTGGGCAAGTCACTTAACCCCCATTGCCTAGCTCTTACCCCTCTTCTGCCTTAGAACCAATACACAGTATTGACTGTAAGAAGGAAGGTAAGGGTTTAAAAGGGGGGGGAGAAAAGTATATGCCTCAAAGCCTCTCTCTGATGCCTTGGACTATCTCTATCTGTGTATAAATGGGCAGGAAATTTCACTAAGAAGGAAGGGGAAAAGAAGATAATGACCTTTTACCAGACTTGATCTGTTCTGCAACTTTCCCCTATGTAGTCCTTAAAGAATGGGAGAGGATTAAGGTTCAAAAACTGGGGAACCCCATACTCTAGAGCTTTTTGGTGGCTATTAGTCAAATAATCTTTGCCTGATATAAAATTCAGCCTTGAGCCAGAGGGAAGTTGCCCACAGAAAACCCCAAGCTCAGTAACTGGATATTAGTACAAATCAAAAAAGTAAACCCAATGGGGCAGCTGGGTGGCTCAGTGGATAGAGGGCCAGGCCTAGAGTCAGGAGGATCTGGACCAAATCTAGCCTCAGACACTTCCTAGCTGTGTGACCCTGGGCAAGTCACTTAAACCCAAATTGCCTATCCCTTAGCTTTCATCTGTCTTTTTCTCTTAAGGAGATAGCATGATTTCAGCCTAGTCATGAATTAAAAACAGCAGAGCAACAGAGTAGAAATTCCTTGATTACATTGTTTCATGCATCATAGGTATATTCCCAGGAACTAGCACAACATCTGGCATATAGTTGGTGCTTGCTAAATAATTATAGTCTGAGCAACTGATCCAGCTGAACATTATATAATCAGGCAGTGTCCATCAAAGACTACTCATCCCCTGGAGATTATGGGTCTGCCACAAACCTATGTGGCTCTCTGAGCAGGTATTCAGCTAAACAGCTTCTAGAGATACAAGGTCTAGCGGAACAGCATGTCTCAAAGCAGTGATATGTGAAAACTTTGAGTCCAGAGGAATGCAGGCTCAGCAATAACAGTGTGACGACACTAGTAGAACACATCAGGAGCCACAGCTTCAAAGGTTCAAGTTGTTTATCCTCATGTTCCTTACACATGAGCCTCTCCATAAATATTTTTAAAAATAAAAACACCAGAAAACAAATTCCATACCTAATTAAAGAATAAGTTCTTGGTGGACTGGGCTGATTATAGGGCAGGTTTCTTTTTTAAATAATGACAATCAATAGATTTTTCAGGACATGATCCTTTGAACACATATTCTGTGCTTCCTACATGTATTAACTCTTTTCATTCTGTATTTTTGGATGAGCACACTCGGGTTTATGAGGGGAAATGTTTTGTTGCCACTCTTTTTCTATGCTTTTTCATTAAATGTCTTTGTTCTGAATTCAGTGTGTCATTTGGCTAACCATTAAAGGTAGGGACACTAGTGGGGGCTCATGAAATGTATTTTGTTTTGTTTTTTCAAAGGAAGTAGATACAAAGAATATTTTGAAACCGGAGTAGTCATTCTCAGAGCAGGGAGGAGGAAAAGAATTTCTTGCCTTGAGAAGGTGTTACCAGATGCTTGGCCAATTTTTTTTTTTTTAATATATTGTATTTTAATGGTATCCACTAAAATCACATTTTGGTGCCTCAGCATAGTTTAGAAGTAACCCTGGGCTCTTGTAAGTTATACGAATAAAATCCAAACTCTATAAATTCTCCCCAGGCTAGAAGTATATCAAATATAAAACTAGCAACAGAGGGTACACCTAGCAAAGTTTGAGGAAACTGTATCATGTAGTAAGAGGAACTCAAGACTTGGAATCAGGTATGAATCCCCCTCAACATCAACAAGGTGTCTGGCCATGGGTGCTTCAATCCTCTCATCTGTAAAATGGGGCCAGTAATACCAATAAAATCTGTCTCACAAAGCTGTTATAGAATTCTGGGCCTGGAACCAGAAAGACCTGAATTCTTATCTAGCCCCCAAGACACTTGCTATCTATGTGACTCTGGACAAGTCACTTAACCTCTGTTTGCTTCTGTTTCCTCAGCTGTAAAAATGAGGATAAAAAAGAGTATCTACTTCTCAGGGTTGTCATGAGGATCAAAGAAGATAATATTTCTAAAGCACAGAGCCTGGTATACAGTCAACACAGTATAAATGATTATCCCTTTTCCCCCCATTGAGATATCTGGAAAGTGCAAACCTTAAATTGTTATAGAAATGCTAAATAGATTGAATTGTATTGTCTTCTACAGATTAGCTTACACCTTTTTAGGCCACAGCAACTTAAAAAAGAGCCTCTACTAAGTTGGGTCTGTATCAGTAGGGCAAGGACCGCCCTGAAGAAATCCCCATCCCACAAAAATGGAAGTATGTGGATTTAGAAAGAAGTTTGTACTTTTCAAAGTACTTTCCTATTCCCTCTCTCTTTTAATCCTACTGGAATCTGGATGGCCAGAATCATCATCCCATTATACAGATGAAAAAAACTGAGGCCCAGATAGGAAACCAGACCTGCCAAAATAACACAATGAATTGGTGGTAGAGGCATCATCTATCAGTGGCAGGACCTGAAGAGCAATCTCCAAGTTCCCTTAAGGATCCTTTTACCCTATATGATAAAGCCAAGATGAGCAGCTCACCCTCTTCTCAGCTTCACTCCCTCACAGATCGGTGAAGAGTACATCCTGAGTGGCTTCTGTAGCCCTTGGCCCTGCTGAAGAATCTTCTTCAAAATGACCCAATGCCCTGCAGGAAAGGCTTGGGCTAAGTCACTCAGCCCCTCAAGATTTCAGATCCTTCCTCTAGAACAGGGGGCCCCAAACTTTTTACAGGGGGCCAGTTCACTGTCCCTCAGACCATTGGAGGGCTGGGCTATAAAACAAACGATGAACAAATACGTATACCGTTGTCTGGAATAGCAGAGGCTGCAGCACTGGCTTTGATGGACCTGTCACACCTTGCACTGGCCCATCACTGTCACCACTATACCGGGCAGCAGTACACACAGTGTGGAATCCCCTCCTCCAGATCCCCAGATTGCCTCTCACCATGCTGATGTCTTCCATTGTGCAGCCACATCATCCTTTGTGTGGCACCTCGTTCTCCTTCAGTTACTCTCAGGACAAAGCGCCAGGCAAAGGATTATGTCACCGGAAGTAGTACTACATATGAGCAACACTGCGCCACCACATACAGTACTGTGTATAAATGGAGATCTTGAACCTCAGACTTCAATCCCCAGAAGTCCTTGGTATTTCCTAGAATTCCCTATAATCTCACCTAAGTCTCCACCTGGGCGAGATCATAATTAGTATTTAACTGGCAGTAATGCCTCCCACATGCTCTCTCTGCCATTGCAATGATGTTGGAAGTATAATGCTAAACTAAGCTAAGCTCAGGGATTTTGAATGGGCTAATCAGCCATGGGCACGTGGTTTTTTTATTTATATCTTCTTTATTCCTTAATTTCCAATAATCCTTAATAAACCTCATAAAATATAATATTTTTATTAGTAGAGAAATAATTTCATTTTTATAACTGACTACCAACAAAAGAGGGGCCCCTTCGTGAAGTGTGGTGAGGGCTGGATAAATGGCCTCAGGGGGTCACAAGTGGCCCACAGGCCGTAGTTTGGGAAAGCCTGCTCTATAAAATGGAGAAAATCCTATTGGTATTGTCAACCTCAAAGGGTAGTTGTAAGAACCAAGGGATAAATATGCTAGGGTGCAACTAGGTGTCTCAAAGGATGGAGAACCAGGCCTAGAGACAGGAGATCCTGGGTTCAAATGTGGTCTCAGATACTTCCTAGCTGTGTGACCCTGGGTAAGTCACCTAACTGCCATTGCCTAGCCCTTACAGCTCTTCTGCCTTGAAACCAATACACAGTCTTGATTTTAAGATGGAAGATAAGATTTTTAAAAAATAAAAGAGATAATATCTTTATATATTTAGATATAGGTGTGTTTTTTTAATTTTACTTATTTGAGGCAATTTTCAGTTAAAGAAATCAAGACTATTAATAAGCACATGAAAAAATGTTCTAGATCTCTTATAATCAGAGAGATGCAAATCAAAACAACTCTGAGGTATCACCTCACACCTAGCAGATTGTTCAACATGACAGCAAAGGAAAGTAATGAATGCTGGAGGGGATGTGGCAAAGTAGGGACACTAATTCATTGCTGGTGGAGTTGTGAATTAATCCAACCATTCTGGAGGGCAATTTGGAACTATGCCCAAAGGGTGATAAAAGACTGTCCTTTGATCCAGCCACAGCACTGCTGGGTTTGTACCCCAAAGAGATAAAAAGGAAAAAGACTTGTACAGGAATATTCATAGCTGCACTCTTTGTGGTGGCAAAAAATTAGAAAATGAGGGGAAGCCCTTCAATTGGGGAATAGCTGAACAAATTGGGGTATCTGTTAGTGATGGAATACTATTGTGCTAAAAGGAATAATAAAGTGGAGGAATTCCATGGAGACTGGAACAACCTCCAGGAAGTGATGCAGAGCGAAAAGAGCAGAACCAGGAGAACATTGTACACAGAGACTGATACACTGTGGTATAATCTAACGTAATGGACTTCTCCAGTAATAGCTTTACAATGTCCCTGAACAATCTGCAGGGATCTAGGAGAAAAAAAAAAAACTATCCACAAGCAGAGGACAAACTGAGGGAGTAAAAACACCGAGGAGAAACAACTGCTAGACTACAGAGGTTGAGGGGACATGATCAAGGAGAGATGCTAAATGAGGGCCCTAATGCAATACCAACAACAAGGAAATGGGTTCAGAGCAAGGACACATGTGATACCCAGACGAATCATATGTCGGCTAGGGAAGGGGTGTTGGGGGGTTGGGGGGAGGAAAAGAAAATGATCTGTTTCCAATGAACAATGTATGAAAATGACCAAATAATGTTTTAAAAACTAAAAAAAAATTATTTACTTATTTGTACTTATTTACTTATCTATAACTTTGCTAAAAAAAAATCTATTTAAGTCTCAAAGTTATCTAGTTCTCATAAAATCCTTCTAAGTCTCCATTGTATCTACCCTATTATATGTACTTTTTTAATGGTTATATCCTCTTTCCACAATTATTCATTCAGTAAACATTTATTAAACACCTACTGTGTGCCAGGTACCTTGCTAAGAACTGGAAATACCAAAGGAGGCAGTCTCTGCCATCAAGGAGCTCATAATCTAATAGGAGAAATAGCAACAATTGCATTTCAAAAAATTGCAAACAATGTACAAAGCAAGTTGTATATAGGCTAAAGAGGAAATAATTAACAGAAGAAAAGCAATGGAATTGGAACCAATAGAATGTGACCTCCTTGAGAGCAAGGGTATTTTCTTTTCTTTGGGGGGGGGGGGATTGTTACTTTGTTTAACCAGGGTAGCACTTAGTTAGGTGATTTAGTGGTTAGTGTTGGACTTAAAGTCAGGAAGACCTGAATTCAAATCAAATCCCTCAGGATTTTAATTTATTAGCTATGTGACCTTGGGTAAGTCACTCAAATTCTGTTTCCCTCATTTTCCTCATTTATAAAATATGGATAATAATAGCACCTCCCAGGATGGTTGTGAGGATCAACTGAGATCATATTTATAAAAGTGCTTCATAAACTTTAAAGTGTTAAATAAACCAGAGCCGTTATAAGCAGAGTGCCTGGCACATAGTAAGTGCATAATAAATGCTTATTGGTTGTTTGATATGATTACAAATGTAAAATTTTAAATTTAATCTCAAATAATTTTAAAAATCATTTTTAAGGGATTATTTTTTTTAAACCCTTAACTCTGTATTGGTTCCAAGGTAGAAGAGCACTAAGGGCTAGGCAATGAGGGTTAAGTGACTTGCCCAGGGTCACACAGCCAGAAAGTGTCTGAGGTCATATTTGAACCCAGAACCTCCTGTCTCTAGTCTAGCTCTCAATTCACTGAACCCCCCTAGCTGTCCCCAGGCTTTTCCAGTTCTAACATTCCCTGTTTTAAGGCCATTTCCAGTCCTGACATTCTGGGTTCTAACCTCTTTTTCAGCTCTGGCATTTGGGAGTTCTAACCTCCCTCACAGCTCTGACATTCTAGGTTCTAATCTCCTTTTTAGTTCTGACATTCTCTGTTCTAAAGGCTCTCCCAGCTCTGATATTCGGGGTTCTAACTTCCCTCCCAGCTCTGACATTCTGGGTTCTAATCTCCTTTCTAGTTCTGACATTCTCTGTTCTAAATAAAGCCTCTCCCAGCTCTGACACTTGGGAGTTCTAACCATCCTCCCAGCTCTGCCATTCTGGGTCTAACTTCCCTCTTGGTTCTGACATTCTTTGTTCTAAGCACCCTCCTAGCTCTGATAACCTCTGCTCTGAGATCCCTTCCAGGTCTAATATTCCATGATTCTATGAAAAGGGGGAAGAAAGAAGACCAGTAAAAATGTGAAAAAAGAGAAAAATGGATAGAAAGCGTGGGAGGGTGAAAGAGAAAAAAAAGGAGAGGAAATGGGTGGAGGGCAGAAACTCTAAAAAAGAAACTGTCCAGAATGTGCTGCGTAGGAGGTGGGGAGGAGGCTGTTGGCTGCCCAGTACTAATGACTAACCCCCTTCCCCCCCACTCCCCCAAAGTGATTCTTGGAGATGGGAAAGGGAGCAGGGATTGCTGGTCCCAACCGTCCCTGCTACCAATGGCCCTAGTCTTGGGGATGGAGTTGACTGTCCCTCCCTCATGTCCTCCAGCTCCGAGTGGAGTGACCTAGCGACATCCCCTGGGTGCTGGGGGAGCCAGGGTCTAGGAAGATGAATGGATCTGGAGACTGGTGTGTCAGAGCCTGTCCCTGAGCAAGCTTTGTCTCATTGGGCTTGTTATTTATCTCCTTTACCTCTCTCTAAGGAGTGAGAAGATTTAAAATGGCCAATTTGTCAGGATGCTACTAAGTGTGTAAATCTCACTTAAGCCCACGAGATAAATCAAGGAAAATCCATCCCACAGACAACTTCCAATCCCCACAGATCCACATTCTGGACTCCCTGTTAGTTCATCTCGGACCCAGACTCTTCTCAGCTCTTAGGAGTGGCCCCACCCTCTGGAAGTCTTTGAATTTGATGCTTAGAAGGCCTGTGGTGTCCCAAGTCCAGTTCTGCCTAGTTATGGGTCCAACAAACTATATTTTCTTCCCTGCTCACTAGAAAGATAGGCCCCTGGGGCTGAGCTCATCCTTCCCTCATCTACTCTACCCGTCAAACCACCAAGGCTTTAGCTGTGTCAACATGGCACCTGATGCTCAGAGACCAGTTGAAACAAATCAGATGCTCGGGGAAAGGACTCTTCAGTTTCCACTCAGAAGTTTAGTATCCTGTCATGGACCAAAGCCTTGGTCTGACCAGAGCTCAATTTCTCTCAAGAAGTTTGAGCAGAGGGGGCAACTAGATGGCTCAGTGGATTGAGAGCCAAGCCCAGAGATGAGAGGTCCTGGGTTTGAATCTGGCCTCAGAAGCTGCCTGGCTGTGTGACCCTGGGCAAGTCACCTAACTTCCGTTGCCTATCTCTTCCTGCTCTTCTGCTTTGGAGCCAATACACAGTATCGATTCTAAAATGGAAGGTAAAGGTTAAAAAAAAAAAAAGAAGTTTGAGCAGAGATGGCATGGCTATCCCATTATTCCTGAGGGAGACAAGGGATGATAGGGGGAAGGAGAGTAGTAGATTAAATAGGATTCAGGAGTTCCAGGTTCTAGACCCATTCTTGCCTCCAATTCTGTATGACCAAGGTGAAGGATGGTCCCTCTCTGGGCCTCATCTATAAAAGGAAGAGATTGTTCTAGTTGAAGTTTTCTTAACCTCTTCTGTGTCGAGGGCAGTTCTGGCAGGCTGGTGTAGCCCACAGAACCTTTCTCAGAATCCTAGTTTTGCCTGCTATCATGATTGAAGAAAATGCCAATTTTCCATTAGAGATTAGGGGAAATAAAGAATTGTTCCCATTTAACTTCACAGATCCCCTGAGATCCATCGTGGTTTAGAACCCCTGTCCTAGATGATTTCTGAAACCTGAGTCTGTAAGCCAGCTAAAGAGCACTGCTGTGTGGATCTTGTTACCCGCTCTGTCATTACTACTACGAGTTGTTCAGCTCCATAATTTCATGTTCTGAAGTTCCTTCTAGCTGTCGCATTCTATGTTCTCAGGGCCTTCCCAGCTCTCACATTCTGCATTCTAAGGGTTCTCCCAGCTCTGACATTTCATGTTCTAAGAATCCTTCTAGCTGACATTCTATGCTCTCTGGTTTCTCCTAGCTCTAACACTGTGTTCTAAGTTCCTTTCCAGTTCTAATATTCTGAGTTCTAGAGCCCTCCCAGCTCTGCTATTCCAGGTTCTTAGGTCCCTCCCGGCTCTGACATTTTGCATTCTAAAGCCCTACCTAGCTCTAAGCTTAAACAGACTAAAGTCCCTTCCAAACCTACTTTAAAGCGCCCACCTTCTTCAACATTCTGTTTAAGGTCCCATGCTCCCTTGTAACTAACAATTTGTTCAAAGACCTTAAAACACTCCTTGATTCTTCCAGGTAGGGCTTTGGGGAATCAGGCAAAGGACTATGAGAGCGAGGAAAGAGCTCCTGGGAGGGGGCCCCAGCTGTTCTCCAGGAGCATCTGGGCACTCTCCTGATGGTTTTTCCTCAACAAATACAAAAGTTGTCCATCTGCAAAGTAAACTAAATTGAACTGAAGGAGAATATTAGGAGGATAGGTGCTCTCTGTCCAGATTTCTTATAGGAAATGCCCAAAGGAAGACTGCTGTGGAAAAGAATTTGGAGACTTTTGGGGGGTGAAAAAAGTACATCTCAGTGCCAGTATCTTCAATGTGTCCAGGCCATAAATGTCTTTGCCTTTGTCCCTTCCCTGGACACCCATCCAGTTGTGGAAGTCATTTCTCATCTTTGGGCCTCAGTTTACTCATCTGTGAAATGACCAGGATGGATTCCATCTCTGAGGAGGACCTAGCTTTTATACGTTTATTTTTTTTTAACTTTTACTTTCTGTCTTAGTAACAACTCTAAGACAGAAGGGCAAGAGCTAGGCAAATTGGGTTGTGTTTTGCCCAGAGTCACAACTAAGAAGTATCTGATGCCAAATTTGAACCCAGAATCTCACAACCCCAGATCTAATGCTCTATCCTCTATGTCAGCTAGCTGCAACCAATATTCTCTTTTTCCCCCTTTTAAACTCTTACCTTTCATCTTAAAATCAATTCTGTGTAGTGGTTTCCAAGGCAAAAGAGCCTGAAGGGCTAGGTAATGGGGGGTAAGTGACTTGCCCAGGGTCACACAACTAGGAAGTATCTGAGGTCAGATTTGAATCTAAATCCTCCCAACTCCAGATTTGACTCTCCATCCACTGTGCCACCTTGCTGTATCCCCACATTATCTTTTTAAAATGTATATTCTGTAAACATCCCGAGGTAAACAAAAGGTAAGATCTGGGGGCATAGGCTTTCCCCAGAAGAGACCACTGAAAAGGAGTTTCTCCTCTACAGAAGGGGAAAAATGAGAGGAACAGGCAGGAAAGCTGAGGGGAACATTTAGAAAAGGAGGACCAAGAGCAATAAAAAGGTGTTCCATGAGATTGATGTAGAGAGCTATGGGCTGAAGTTTGGCCCAGGTTGGGGGAAGAAGCCAATGAGGGCCATATTGTCTAATTTCTTCTGTTTGGTCTATGTAAATCTTGTTCACACATCTTGTCTTACCTGTATCTCTCCCCTATCTCTGTCACTAAATGTAAGAGTTGCTTAATGGAGGTAGGTTAAATCCTGATCCTTTCACTATTCACCACACACTCTCTCTTCCCTTTGTCTCTGCACAAGCTCCATCTCCTTCCCAGAATATACTAACTGCCTAGACTCTGCCCTTTGACTTCCACTCAGAGGTTAAGTCCTCTGCAAGGTCTTCCCTAGTCCCCCTAGTTATTAGTGCCATCTCCCCCAAATTATTTTATATTTATTTTTCAGTGTCTTTATCTCTGTGCACATCATTTCTTTCTTTTTATTTTTTAAATCTTCTTTATTTCAACTAACCTCTTACTGAAGGTTGATGTTTACTTCAATTGTCGATATCGACAATCAACTATATCCATGATAAGTAATAAATACAATTAATCTCAAGATTACGGTCCCCCAATCATCATCAGGGGGGATTGTGAATTTTAGATTTACTTCACCCTGCTTAGTCTTTAGAATTTTAGCAATCAGGAATGTATACACCCCCACTTAAGGATTAAGTGTGGGGGAGGAAGGTCTATGACCCATGTGTGCCAGCAAGTGGCAAATCAGAAACAATTGGCTGACCCCCCCCTTCCAAAGCCAAGTTTAAGCCACCATTGGTACATGTGAGACACAGGAAGTGATGTAAAGAACTGCCTTTATATTTTGCATCATTTCCTGTGAGAGGGAGTTGGAAGTGGAACTTGACTACAGAGGAGCTCAAGCGTGAAACCTCAGACTGCTTTCCTTAGACTATCACGTGGTGAGTGAAAGGCTTACTCCCCTTTCCTTGACTTTTCTGGTGGAACAAGCCTCTGGAGAGGCCCATCTCTTGGGACTCCCTTTCCCTTGGCTTTCTGAAGGTACCAGCCTCTGAGGAGGCCCCTCATCTTGGAGGAGGCCTTGTGGCTGGAAGCCATGCTAGATTTAATCCTCTACCCCCAACCCTTGGTTGGGGCCTCTGAACTCCTGCCTGGTACCTCTCTCTTTTTCCTCTCTTTCTTTCTTACTTAATATCTTCACTCTATTGTAAATAAACCACCATAAAATATTTTTAAATCAATATAAAAATTAAAATTAAATCTCAAATATAAAAATATTATATTTTAAGAGATTTATTAATGATCATTAGAAATAAAGGAATAAGAGGGATACAAAATAAAGACCATGTGCCCATTGCTGATTAGCCATTTCAAAATCCGTAATCACCACCACCATGCTTGCCAATAGGGACAAAAAGAGGTGGTACCCTCCAGTCCCCACCTAATATCCTCTGTCTACAGGAAGTATGTAAGTACAGGAAGTCAGTGGGCTCCTGGGAAATATAGTTCTTTTTTTTTAGGGTAACAGATTTTCAATTATACATTTGTGAACAAAGGAGTCAAATATTTTCTTTTCTGTCTTCCTTCTAATCTCTGCAGTAAATGACACATTAATTTGTCCTCACTCCTGGATACTTTCCCTTTGGCTATGTGACACTGTACTATCCTGATACTTTTCTCACCTCTCCAACCAAATCCTGTTTGCTTTGATGGATGCTCTTTTTACCTCTTACCTTCTGCCTTGGAACCAATACTAAAGCATGAGTCTCTTATTTCACTTGTTCAAAGTCCCTCTGCTTTCATGCATCCTTCCTCTCCACTTCTGCACCAGTCTCAGAAGATGAGACCCTTCCTTTTCCAAGTTTAATTACCCCCTTGTATGCTTGGCCCCATCCCCTTCTATATTCTTTGGAACTTTGTCCCATCACTTGTGCCCCTCTCTCTTTCTTCTCTAACTATTCCCTATTAATCTACTGCCTTCCTACCAGGGTCAGATTGCCTTCATTAAAAAAAAAAGATCAGTTCTTATTGTGTGACTCTTCTCATCAAAAACTTTCTATGACTCCCTAGTGTAAAATAAAATACAATTCTTGGAGGCAACTAGGTGGCTCAGTGGATTGAGAGCCAGACTTCAAAACAAGGCATCCTAAATTCAAATCTGACCTCAGATACTTCCTAGCTATTTGACCCTAAGAAAGTCACTTGACCCCCACTGCCTAGCCCTTACTGCTCTTTTGTCTTGGAACAAATACACAGTATTGATTCTAAGATGGAAGGCAAGTAGTTAAAAAAAAATAAAACTCTTTAGCCTAGAATTATAGGCTCCCCACAATTTGGATCCATCCTAACTTTCCAATTTTCTTCCACATTACTGCTCTTCACAAACTCTGTGTTCCCTACATGTGTTGGACTAGTAGCTTGCATGAACTCAATATTCTACTTTCTTCTTTAATGTATTTCCTACCACCATACCTGGAGGATGCTCTCTCCTCATCTTTACCTCTTAGCATCCTTCTTACTACAGAATTTACCTCATACTGTTCAGCCTTCCCTGATCCTCACTCCCATCTCCACCATCTTAGTTGATCTCATCTCCCTTTTTCCTTGGGCCTTCTACTTGGCTCTCTCCTTTATCTCTGTCAGATAGCAACTTATATTATGTTTGTTTGTGTACATGTTACCTTTTCTACTCCCAAGTAAAATGTTAGCTCCCTGAGGGAAGCTATTATTATCCACTTTTTATCACTATATTCCCAGTGCCCAACACAATGACATATATGCAATTCACTTAGAAAGAAAGAAAATCAGCACTTATTAAGTGTCTGTGTGTCAGACACTTTACACGAATCATCTCATTGGTCCTGGGAGGTAGATGCTACATTATTATCCTCATTTTTACAGTTGAGAAAAGCAAGGCAGACAGATTTTGTGTCTTGCCCATAGTTGTAAATCTAGAAAATGTCAGGGGCCAAATTTGAACTCAGGTTCTTCCTAAGCTAAGCATTCTAGTCACCGTACAACTAGTTGACTTAATAAACGTGACAAACTGAAGTGAGAATTCAAGTAGAGAAATAATCAGGAGTTGACCTGAGTAGGCAGTCTGATAAAAATCACCCTCAATGACTATTCGGAGAGGTTCTAGTTCTTCCTCTACAATTAAACTTGCTATGTGACCTAAGGCAAATAATTTCTCTCTTCTGTCCTCCTCTACAAAGGAGAGGGTTGGGCTAGATGGTCTCTAAGATTCTTTCCAGTATGGGCATTCCAGGATCAGAGCACCTCTCTAATTTAACTGTTGAGAATCAGAGCAGTCAAGTCCAAGACTGGTCCAAGGTCACCCAGGCATTAAATATGGAGCTGTATGAGTCATAGAGCAGAGAGAAAGAGTTTCAGTAAATAAGATGATTCCCTTCTCCCTCTTGCCCTCTGCTCTCTTCCCCCACCCCACTGCCTAAACCCTTGGTTCTGAAGGCTAAGTGCCTTAAAAGGGCCCCAAGGTGTGAGTTTCTGGTCCTAAAACAAGTTAGCCCCCAGGGTATTTGTGCTTCAAAAATTCAGAAAATAGAGTCAATCATGGAGAAAGCTTTAATGCAATTTTAATAAAGCCCTTCCTTGTTACATATGGAAAGCAACTCCGCCAGGCCCAGAAGGCTGGTACACCAAGCCTTTTTCCCTATGCCCAGCTCACCTTGATTCCCCATACAAAGCCCACCTCTCAGTCTCCATCAGAGGGGCCACTTCTCAGTCTACCAACATCTATAGCCTCTCTGAGAAACAAGAGCCATCAAGACACTCATTCTGATTGGAGATGGGAGATGATACTTCTGGGCCAGAGCCTTCCAGACCCCATAATAGTACAACTGTGGTGACGACATGGACCCATACATACATTCAGTCAAGCAGCAGAACATCTGATGAATTCCAGGGTTGGGATGACTGTCCACTGCACTACACTGTGGCTTCATTGAAAACTGACTGAATTAACCATTGTGGGGCTGAACCCATCCACCCCCTTATTTGATACAATTGAGTAATGAATCCAATTAGAAGGCATCAAGGTGTGTAGAAGGAATGTTGGATTGAGAGTTGGGAATCTGGGTTCGAATCCCAGCCCTGCCACTTACTACCTGTTCAACTTTGAGCAAATCACTTTCCTTTTCTTGGCCGGACATTTCTCATCTGTAAGATGAGTGGGTTTGGACTAAAAAGTATGTAAGGTGACCCTTTTAGCTCTAGTTTCAGCCAGAACAGATCACCCCAATTAGGAATATCATTAACAGGCCCTAAAGGGCTGAAAGAGACCAGAGTTCTACTAGGGTTGTTAAAAAAACAAAACAGAAACACATCTGGAAGGAAGCCGGATAGTCATGAGGGCCACTTAAAGCAAAAAGAAGCATCTGTAGCAACTCTGCTCTCCTCCCATTGGCCGCCAGGGAGGAGGGATGCTGCAGCTCACACCGCTGAGTAAGGAGGTGGGGCCAGTTCCTTGGATGGCAGGGCCACAGCTTCCTCGTAGGTGGGCAGAAGAATCTGGAAGAACAGATGAGTGACTTGGACGACAGATAGATGCAAGGATGCTGAAAACATTCTAGGGCTCTGCTCCCCACCCGCGGCCCAGTTCCTGAAATTCTTATAGAATCTTAGAGTCTCCAGGTAGAAAGGGACTCAAGAGACCCAGAAATTCAGCAGGACTCCCTTCTTCAACACCAACTTCCCCAAGAAGTCATCTTCTAGCTCACTGATTTTCTTTTTTCTTTTTTTAAACAAACCCTTACCAAATAAAATAAATAAACCCTTACCTTCTGTTTTACAGTTAATATTAAGTATTGGTTCTAAGGCAGAAGAGCGATAAGGGCTAAGCAATTGTGGTTAAGTGACTGGCCCAGGGTCACACAGCTACAAAGTGTCTGAGGCTAGATTTGATTGAAGGAAGATGAGTCTTCCTGACTGCAGTCCATTGCACTACCAAATTAGTTTCCTTTTAAATGCTTGAAGATACAGGCTTGCTTTTCCTTAAGTTTTCTCTTTTCT
Source organism: Monodelphis domestica (assembly GCF_027887165.1). Taxonomy (NCBI): domain Eukaryota; kingdom Metazoa; phylum Chordata; class Mammalia; order Didelphimorphia; family Didelphidae; genus Monodelphis; species Monodelphis domestica. Next base: position 374,837,170 of record NC_077230.1, on the reverse strand, counting down.
AAGAGAAACAAACATCTCCACTTTCTAAAACCAATACACCTCTATCTTGTCCTATAGACCCTTATTATCTTGCTCTCCCTTCCACTGGATGATATTTACCTTGTCAAAAATCTATCATCCTAGGGGGAACCTAGTTGGCTCAGTGAATTGAGAGCCAGGCCTAAAAGAAGTAGGTTCTAGGTTCAAATTTAACCTCAGACACTACTTAGCTGTGTGACCCTAAGCGAGTCACTTAATTCCTATTGCCTAGTCCTTACCGCCTTAGAATCAATACAATTCTAAGATGGAAAGTAAAGGGTTGGTTTTTTTTAACTATCCTAAAAAGTGGTGCTCATAACTGAAAATCATCAGAAGTGGTGTGACCAGAGCAGAAGAAATGACTGACTACCAACTCTTTGCTTCTATATTGGAGCAGTCAGAATTTGAGTTTATTCATTCAATTACTACATCCTCCTGTTGACTCATACTGAACTCTTGCAATCCACCAAAAAACCCCAATCTTTTTCCCAAGAACTGCTTTATAGTCACAGTCACCCCTCAAAAATTCTATACTAGTACAGCTAAATTTTTTTCCTTTGCTAAATCTGTCTATTCATAACTTTTCTCCGTTGCTTCTAATTCTGCCCTCTCGGAGGCCAAGCAGAATAAGTCTAATCCCTCTTCCTTTATGTATTGGTGCTGTTTATTAAAAATATAATAATTCAGGTGTAGAATATCACCCTTATCTCCATTCAATTCCACTTTATTGACTTTGCCCCATTCACTCCAATCTGTAGAGATCTGGAAGTAAACATATCAGCTATTGCTTACATCTTTAGGTCATTCATTCATCCACAGATTGAATAACTAGACCAACAATTCATTCACCCAAGTAAGTGATTTTCAAAATTGAAAACAGAACCGAGGAAGTTATTATTAAGTGAGGATGCTCAGTTTCGTCCGGGGTCCATAATAGATGGGATGGTTCAGGGTGATAGAAAACCATTGGCTTAGGAGATGGATTTCCTTCTGGCTCTGCAATCTCTGCAACTACAAAAGTTGATTTCAAGTATTTGAAGGATAAACCAGGGAGCACTGAGTGGAACCTTGAGAGAGGCAGATTTAGACTGGAGTTCAGAAAAACCTTCTTCACAGCTAGAAGTGTCCAGCTATAGTGGGGAGTGGATAGAGCGCTGGACCCAGAGGCAGGAAGTTAGCTGTTGTTGTTCATTCACATACAGCTCTTCCATGACCCCATGGATCATAGCTGCCATTTCCTTCTCCAAGGGATCGTTTTGCCAGGCAATCAGAGGTTAAGTGACTTACCCAGGGTCACAGGGCTAAGAAGTGTTTGAGGTCAAATTTAAATGGTCTAGTGTTCTATGTACTAAGTCACTTGGCTGCCCCATAGGGAAGAGGATGCTAAAAATTTAGCTGCGGGGTCAGTGCCTTTTGGGAAACAGCTGGAAACACTAATTGAATTCTGTTTTGACTAACGTCAGCTTTCCATCACTCTCTCTCTTTCCCAGAAGTTCCTGGAGTTGCATTCCAGCAAAGCTAGAACTAGCCATTTCCATGGCAAATATAAGTAGCACCAAGCATGCCCTTAAAGAGACTGAGGCTGCTGTGGGGAGAAGAAGGAATGGGTCATGTTGGAAGGAGCTTCATTAACCTGCTGTCACTGAGAGGAAGAAACTGCTACCTGGTAGTTTTACTCACTTTTTTTTTTGCTAACTATGCTCTAATCTCCATGTTTTTATACCACCCTAGGTCTGAAGGTATTGTTAACTCGCCCCTCTAAATGTCTCCACGGCAAAACAAAGCCCTCATTAGCCTGCCCTAATTACAGCATAGTCTAACTACTCACCTTCTGGAAGATCTTGGTGTTGGCTTTGTCCTCAGCCCTGTTTAGAGATTTAATGTACTTGTAGCACCTCCAAACACACTTGAACATATAGACCTAAAAAAAAAATGGACTGAATTTCAGAGCATGGGTATGAAATCCTACATTCTGCTGGAAGTGGGCGGAAGATAGAACATATTCAATGCCTAATATATCAGTGTAATTGGTTTTATTAGTTCCATTCTGTTCTAAATAGGAGAGACCTAGAACACTAATGAGAGTGCCCTTGGCTCTCTGAGACTGTGGGAGTTAAAGGAGGAAAGAAAGCCAAAAAGGTAAGTAGAGGTAGGAAGAGTCAAAGATAAATTTTGGTGGTATCAGTCACTTGCCAGGAGCTTTACTTGGGCCCTATCAGCCCGGAATTCCAGGATTCAGAAGTCTATGTGTGCACAGCAAACAGTTCAGTGGGGGAGGAAGGGGCAAGGCAAAAGAGGACATGACATACCTTCAAGATGAGGACCATGATGAAGGCAATGGAGAATCCAATCATCAACTTGACAAACTGGTCTTGAGTCAGGCCCTCTCGACTTGGGAGATAATTCTGCAATAGTCATGGGGATCAATGTCATCGACTATTATTTTAGGGAACCACCTTATGGTCTGAATTGAGCCACTATCACTTATAACCCAGGATTTTCCCAGCTACTAGGTACCTTAGGGGTGGATGTGATTGCACTCACCATATGGTTCATGGACTTGAAGTTGAGATATGTAGGGACTTCCATGTAGGAGCTGCAGAGGGTCAGGATGCTGAGACAGAAATCTAGCAACTGCAGAGCCATGAGAGGCACTTTGAAGGGCCCTTTCTGGAGAAGAAAAGAAGAAAAGAATAGGATGTGAGTAAACAGCACTTGACAGACTAATCCAGGATCAGGAAGAAACCAGAAGCCCAGAGTAGAAAATCAACAAGCACAGGTTGAAGTAATGTGAAGATAAGTTGGAAAGATACTCAATTGTGCTTTAGTGTTATATTTCTTTGAATCTTGTTCTACTTGCATGCTCATTAAATACAATGATAAGATGTTGGGCTTTGGGGTTTTTTCCCAGATTACATGTCAATTAATTATAGTTTTTAATGTTTTTTGGATATTTTGGAATTCATGTTCTCTCCCTCCCTTCCACCCCTCTCCACTCCCCCAAGAAGGCAGGAAATATGATAGAGGACCCATAATGAAAAAGGCTATCCATCACTGCAGAAGGAGCAGATGAAGTCTGAATACAGATTGACACATACTGTTCTTCATTTTATTTTCTCCATGAATTTTTCTCTACTGTAAGCAATATATGCCTTGTTTCACAACATGACAAACAGGGAAATATGTATTATTTTATAATATGTGTGCTTTTAAAAATAAAAAAACTTAAATGGTTGGGAAAACATGCTACATCCCTTGTTTCTCATAGCTATGGGAAGGGTAAGTAGCCTTTTGAATTTCAAGAGAAATGGAACAGCTAGATAATATGGTGGACTTAGGGTCAGGAAGTCCTGAGTTCAAATCCTGCCTCAGATACTTTTTAGCTGTGTGAACCTGGGGAAGTCTATTTTTCTTAATTTTTTCATCGTAAAATAGGCATAATAATGGTCCCTATGAGGATAAAGCAAGATAATATTTGTGAAGCACTTTGAAAACCTCAAAACACTCTAAATGCTAGCTATTATTATTCCTCAGGTGGTCCCATCTGTCAGATAGCAGTGTGCAGCACAGGCTTAGATGGAGGAGAAAATAATCAGCTTAGTTTTACTAACTCATTCCCCAAAAGACATAACAAAGCCTAGTATAGTGGCACGAGCCTCTAATCCCCACTACTAGGCAATCCAAGGCTGGCAGATTGCAGAAGCAATCTAATCCTTCTTCTGGCACTGCCACCCCAAGTCTTCTCTTTTGGTAGGGCTAAGAATCCCCAGTTCCTTCAACCAATGGCTTCCAGTCTTCTTATAAACCCTTTTCTAGATATGATCCAGTTGGTCACATAGCACCTACTCTGTTGCAGACACGGTACAAAGCACTTTATAAATATCTCATTTGATCCTCACAACAATCCTGAGAAAATACTATTATTTTATTATTCCCCCATTTTATAAATTATTTTATTTATTTACAAATTATTTTATTATTCAGCATTTTACAATTGAGGAAACTGAGGCAAAGGTTAAAGAACTTACCCAGGGTCACATAGGTAGTAAGTGTCTGTGGCTGGATCTGAACTCAGGTCTTCCTGATTCCCCACCCTGCACTCTGGACTCTGGTGCCCACTACCTACCCCACTGAGAGGCAGCTATGGACCCCTGGCTAAGAGCGCTTGGCCTGGAATCAGGAAGAGCTGAGTTCAAATACAACTTGAGATACTGCCTGGGCATGTGCAAGTCATTTAACCTCTGTATGCCTAGGAGGCAACTGAGTGGCTTAGTGAATAGAGTTAAGAGCTACAGAATCTTGTGACTATAGTAAAGATGAGCCCAATTGGGAAAATGTTCCAGGAAATAAATTTTTCCTATTTTCTATCTAAGCTTCTGTCAAAAACCACAAGAACACTTAGCAGTTAATGATAATTTTTAAAATTAAATGCTCTATTTCAGTCTAAAAAAAAAAATCAGAAAAACCTGAGTCCAAATCCAACTGCAGATATTTTCCAGCTATGTGACCCTGGGCAAGTCACTTGACTTCTGACTGCCTGACAAAAGGATCTGCTGGAGAAGTAAATGGGAAAATAGGCCAGGATCCTTGCCAAGAAATCTCCATGGATAGCTATGGTCCATGGGGTCATGAAGAGTCAAACACAACTGAACAACAGCCAAGCTGCCCCGAGGACTCTGAACGTTCTCAGTGACCAAGGAAGAATCTAAAACACATGAGAGAGGGTTAACACTATACCTGTGTCACATTAGTTTTTAGGGCTGCCATATCACACCTTGACTCATACTGATGCTCTAGCCTATTAAAAGCCCAAACCTTATGACTATTGTTGAACCACAAACCACTTCCCCCCCCAGTCCCCCAGCCTGTTCTTGTGAGGTTGGGGTTTGTTTTGTCAGGCTTCACCTCTATTCCTATTAAATTTCCCATCACTAGAAGCAGCCCATCATTCTGGCTCGCCAAGGTCTTTTTGCATCCTGATTCTGTCATCTAACATGTTAGCTGTCCCCCATGGCTTTGGGCCATCCAAAGATCTGACAACCAGACTATCCAGGCTTCCATCAAAGGGATTGTTAAAAACGATGAACAGAAAAGAGCTGAGCCAGGACGGATCCCTGCTTGCCTCCATGCCCAGCTCCACCTGACTGCTTAATTAAGGCATCTTTAAAAAGGTTTTGAAGAAGAGGATTGGGGGGGAAAGGGTGTATATTTATGATGTGCGGGGACTATCTCAAACTATGATTCTGTGGACTGACACTCTAGGTTATATGATCTGAGTTTAGACTCTCCTCAGTCTCATACACTATGAGTCTACAGAAATGGTTTTCCCCCCTTTAAAAAAAAGACAGAGCTAGCTGGGTAGCACAATAGGTTGGGAGCCAGGCCTAGAGTCAGGAGGTCCTAGAATCAAATCTGGCCTCAGATACTTCTCAGCTGTGTGACACTAAGAAAGTCACTTGACCCCCACTGCCTAGCCCTAACTGCTCTTTTGCCTTGGAACCAGTATACAGTATTGATTCTAAGGCAGAAGGGAAGGAAAGGAAGGGGAGGGAAGGAGGGAAGGAAGGAAGGAAGGAAGGAAGGAAGGAAGGAAGGAAGGAAGGAAGGAAGGAAGGAAGGAAGGAAGGAAGGAAGGAAGGAAGGAAGGAAGGAAGGAAGGAAGGAAGGAAGGAAGGAAGGAAGGAAGGAAGGAAGGAAGGAAGGAAGGAAGGAAGGAAGGAAGGAAGGAAGGAAGGAAGGAAGGAGAGAGAGAGAGAGAGAGAGAGAGAGAGAGAGAGAGAGAGAGAGAGAGAGAGAGAGAGAGAGAGAGGGAGGAAGGAAGGGAGGAAGGAAAAGAAGGAAAACACTTACTATGTCTTCATAACAATTCTAAGACAGAAAGCCAAGAGTTAGGTAGACTGGTTAAGTGACTTACCCAGGGTAACACAGCCAGGAAGTATCTAGGACCCTATTGGAACCCAGGTCCCTTGACCCCCTGAGCCTGGTGCTTTATCTACTGAGACACCTAACTGCCCCTGAAATTGAAGAGAGCAGGGTTTATATAAAACCTAAGACTTCTCTCCTCCTCCTCATCCACACTACCCACACCAACTTTTCAGGAAGGTTTCTGACTCCCCCACTTGCCAGTGACTGGCCTGCTTTTGACTTTGCTCGGCAGCCCTTCCTGATGCCTGGCCCCTCCATCTGATGGCCTCCGCCTGCCCAGCTACAGAACCAGAAAGAGAACATCCTGTTTTCTTTGCTCCCTCGGATTCCCACACACATAGTGGCAGTGAAAATGGCACACCTGTCCCCAGCCTGGTAGTGCCTTTAGGGTTTGAACCTCCCTGTAATACCTGAGATTTAATGCATCACAAAATAAATCTCTGTGAACCACGGAGAATGGACTTTTCTGGCATTCAAAAATATGCATTTCCATTTCCCCCTTTTTGTTGGAAAAGTTGGAGTCTGTGGATGTGGAATGTACTATCCAAGTGAGCCGATGTGTTAGTTGATTTTTGTTTAACTGTCTTTTGCCCTTTGTTCCAAAGGAAGAATCGCTGCCTGGAAGAGGAGAGGAAGTAGTACATTTGGGAAACTATGTTATTTAAATAAAACATAGTGGGCAGCTGCGTAGCTCAGCAGACTAAGAATCAGACCTGAAGATGGGAGGTCCTGGGTTCAAATCTGACCTCAGACACTTCCTAGCTGTGTGACCTTCAGCGAGTCACTTAACCCCCATCATTAGCTCTTATGGCTCTTCTTTCTTGGAACCAATACATCGTATTGATTCTAAGAAGAAAGATAAGGGGTTTTTTAAGCATGGATAAATTTTTTTTAAGTTTTTCAAATAGAAAATATAGTATAACAAAACTCCTATGAATTAACACTATTTAAATGAGAAGGCAAATTTGCTGCTTTATAAAATAGGAAAGTAAACAAGCCAAATAACCTCCTCTAGGAAGGGCATCTCCACCAAAGAAACTGTTATATTTTATTCAGAAAGACCAGGGGGAAAAACTTCCTTGATTAAGCCCATTTTACCAGTGTTGCCATACAGTAGTACTACTGCTTCCAAAGAATGCATCACTCAGGACAGTGGAAAGTTGGATGTGAAGAGAATGCAACATATAAACAATGAGAAACTCCAAAAAGGACAGGATGGATCATCAGATAATTAATTGACTTAATAAGAGGTAGCTTTGGCTCAGTCATTAGAACACTGGACCTCGAGTTGGGAAGATTTGAGTTCAAATCTGACCTCAGATACTTCCTAGCTGTGAGACCCTGGACAAATCCCTTGACCTCTGATTGCCTGACAAAAGGAGCTACTGAAGAAAGAAATGGCAAACAGCTCCAGTGTCCTTGCTAAGAAAACCCCATGGAGTCACAAAGAATTAGAGATGACTCAACAACAAAAAATTAAATAATTTTATGTACATAAAGCACATGCATGTATATGTTATATGTTATATATATATATACATACATACATACAATTAGTATTAGTGTTAGGAAAGATAAAGTATGTATGGATTTCTTTTTTTTAACCCTTACCCTCTGTCTTAGAATTAATACTGTGTATTGGCTCAAAATATCCATTTATACAGTTCCAAGGCACAAGAGCAGTAAAGGCTAGGCAATAGGAGTTAAGTGACTTGACCAGGATCACACAGCTAGAAAGTGTCTGAGGCCAGATGTGAACCCAGGACTTCCTGTCTCTAGTCCTAGCCCTCAATCCACTGAGCTACCTAACCACCCCCTTTGTATCAGTCCTAAGGCAGAAGGGCAAGGGCTGGGTAATAAAGGTAAATTAGCTTGCCTAAGGTCACACAGCTAGGAAGTGTCCAAATCCATATTTTCCAGATCTGAACCCAGAACCTCCCATCTCTAGTCTTGGTCCTCAATCCACTGAACCACTTAACTGACCTTCATGGATTTCAGTGTGCACTGTTGAAGAGGATTTCCAATCAATGAATCACAGATCCAGTTGAATAAAAAGCCCAAATAAATCATTGATAAAAAATAAAACCCAAGGACAGCTGGGTAGCTCAGTGGATTGAGAGTCAGGCCTAGAGATGGGAGGTCCTGGGTTCAAATTTGGCCTCAGACACTTCCCAGCTGTGTGACCTTGGGTAAGTCACTTAACCCCCATTGCCTAGCTCTTACCATTGTTCTGCTTAGAACCAATACATAATATTGATTCCAAGATGGAAGGTGAGGGTTTAAAATAAATAAATACATAAATAAATGAAATCCACTGACCCCAAAAAATATAATAAAATAGAAAATGTGTATTCATCAAAAGTCATATTAAGAAGCCTGGTGCCCCTACTAAAATGGACCTTGTACACTTAATTCTAGATAACCACCTACCTCATTGACCAAGTCCTGCCACGGTCCCAACTTCTCCCGTTCTAAGGACAAAACTGCTGTAGAAGACTGCGTACTCACCGTGTGGCTCCCCCGGGAACCAAACTTCAGATAGGCAGGGAGTTCAATGTAGGAGCCCAGCAGCGTGAGGAGGCACAGGAGAAAATCCATGATTTGCAGAGACAGGAAGGGCAAAAGATGTCGCTCCCGGTTCTGAAAAAGAGAGTTGTCTTCACAATCACCCCAGCAGGAAAGGGTTAACTAACTGATCAGGAAGGAACCTTGGGTCTTGAGAAGGGAAGGCCCTCCCTCCCCAACCCCATCCCCATCCCCATCCTCTAGGAAGATCACATGCCTCTGGATGCCACCAGCTTGGAGGCAAAAGGGTCCCCTGGGAAGAGTGACCAAATCTCATGTCTGAAACATTCTACCTAAGTAAACTTGGGGAAGCCACTCTGGGCCTTGGTTTCCCCAGCTGTAAAATGAAGAATTTGGACTGGAAGGTCTTTGGAGCTCTCAGTCTATAATCTTACCACCAGGCCATGGAAATAGCATGTAAAATTTGGGCCATTCATGGGTGATTTTAGGCAAAAAGGTTTGAGGGGGAGTCAGTGGGAAAGAGTTGGCTTGAATTATCCTAGCAAGAGATCACCATGAATTCTGGAAATGACTGTGACACTGCTTATTGATTGCCCTGAGCCCTTTCTGAGTCCTCTATTTCCACTCAGCAAAAGCAGAACCAGCCAGACTAGGTACTATCACGCAGGCCACCCTGGTTGGAACAGAATCAACTTCTAAATCTGTGGTCCTTCCTAAAATTAGCCTTCCTTCCTGGCCCAGGGCCAAAGCTCTCACCCTTTCAGTCCCCAATAACACTGCTAGAAAGCACTTATCCTGAGCTCCCTAGGTAACAGGTGCTTTCCCTCCCAGAATTATAGGTCTGCCAGCCCAATGGGATGGGCGTCTACTGGTCTGATCTCGAGCAATGTGGGCGATTTTCAGACGGTGAGAGGGTCTGTCTGTTTGGTCCTTGTTCACTAAGGACAGTCCTTTTGCAGGATCTCTTCCCCCACCGAGGTCATCAGAGATATACCGTTCATTGGCTCTGGTGTGTTTCCCAGGCTACAGAGGCAGGGAGGAGAGGAGCTTCCTCTTTCGAGTGATGCTGAGTCAAAAGCCCCATGATGGGGCCCCACAGATAGCACAGAACATCAGATCGCTGTCAATCTTTCATCCATTTCTGGAGTATGACAGTGGAAATATGTATGTTCTTTGCCCCAGAGGTCTCCTTCATATGGCCACAGAGAGGCAGCAAGTGGGGGGCTATTTACTGGGATCATGCAGGGCAGAAAGAAAGCTTTGGCCTGAATTCTATCCCTGTGCCCCCATGGCTTGAGGATTAAGCCTTAGATTGGAAGACTTGGAACTTGAGTCAAAGCATTACCACTGACTCACTGGCTGCTTCCCTTCTCAAATCTCAAATCCCTCCTCTGTCCAGTGGAGAAAACAATCCCAGACCACAGCGAGGGATTATGAGACTGGCCATGAAAGGGTTCTAAAAAGTATTGGTGCTAGATCTGTGTAAGGGCCTAGTGTTAGCATTAACGATTGCCCCACTCTTTTTTTCCTTGACCCTTCCCTTCCCTTTTTAGAACACCTACTGAGGATCTGTTCCAAGGCAGAAGAGTGGTAAGGGCAGGAAAATGGGGGTTCAATGACTTGCCCAGGGTCACCCAACTTAGAAGTGTCTGAGGCCACATTTGAATCCAGGACCTCCCGCCTCCAAGCCTGGCTCTCCATGTACTGAACTATCTAGCTGCCAGGCTACTGATAAATTAGCAGGAAATCAGGTCCTCACCAGAAGCCCAGAGACAGGATGCCACTCTTAGCTCATCAAAGACCAATAAAAATAGGAGATGAGTCTTGCGTCAATTAGTTCAGAGACCTTACATGGATTTGCTAGTGGATTGTTGGTCCAGGACCATATCTAGGGGAGCCCTCAAATAATCTACTACAGGCCCCCACAGTTTACTAGCCCTGTACCAACAGAGTGCCCAAAGAGAACTAGATTCCCTCAGGGAAATGGCAACTACCTCCCCCTCAATGGGATCCCAATGGTGGTTTATATAAGTGGTCAGATATAAGGCTGGTTCCAAAAGAAGTTTCCAAGTCAATCTCCAAATAGTTATTTTCATGGTGCTATGGAGTCATCTCTTGATCATGCAGTTGGTTCAGGGTTACCAACATCCCCAACATGGCCCTTCTAATCCCACTTATACCAATTGCTCAGCATCGGACAAGTCTACACACAGAACCAGCCCCCAGGAAGCCTTTCTCTTTGCAAGCCTTTCTGGGTCTTCTCTTTCCTCCCCTGAGCCCCAGCCCCAGAGGACATTGGTAGGGACCCACTCAGATCTTCCTGATTCCAAAATAATTCCTCCCACTGTCCTCCCACGAAAACTTCCTCCCCTTGGTGTCTCTACTCTCAGTAGTTGCCAGGAAACCAAGGCTCCCTCTGAGAACTCATTCACACTTAGGAGAAAATGACTAATAACAGTTTCCGGTGCTGTTCCACCCAAGGAGGATTGCTTTGCAGTGGAGGACACATGTCTTAATTCAAAGAAATGACTCTAATGATGGGATTTGGGGCACTCTGGTGGGCTAGCAGAGGAGAAAACTTACAGTGAAGATGGCAAGGGAGGGTTAAAAAGATACAGAACATTTTAGCAATTGTTTTCTCATTGGATCTTTACAACAACCCCCTGAGACAGGCAAGGTAAGCATTCTTTTATCCGTTTTAAAGATGAGTAAAACTGAGGCTCAGAGGGAGAAAGTGATCTGACCAAGATCACGTAGAAAGTAACAGAGCCAGGAGATTAACCCCGATCTAATGACTTCAAAAACCTATGTTCTTTGTACTATACCAGTACCTCTCATGAACTAAGTAAGGTAATAGGTAGAATAGAGAGTTGGAACCTGGAAGCAAGAAAGCCTGAGTTTAGATCCTACCTCAGACACTTAGTAGTTTCATAACCCTTGGCAAATCATTTAGTCTTAGTCAAACTCAGTTTCCTCATCTGTAAAATGGGGGTAATAATAGCGCCTACCTCCCAGGATTGTTATGAGGATGAAATGAGGCATTACATGTAAATTGCTTTCATATATTATTACATAAATGCTAGCATCCATAGATGGTGACCTATTGGATGTATCTACACACCTATGTGAGTCCTCTGTACTAATAGGTGGTCCCAGGGAAACATATTCCCTTTAAAAGATGGTGGATCTCCTCAATGGGTTCCAAATGGTGTCTCAGTGGTCAGATATAATGGCGGCCCCAAAAGTCATCCAGCATAGACACACACACAAACTTTCCCCATAGTGGATGAGCCTTTGAAGCCAACAGAGAGCTCCTCTCCTCCTAATGTCTTGCTGGGCAGGTGGGATGGAGAGATATTTCTGGTCTGGTGCTAATGGGCCATGCCACTGGCTGCCTCTTACCTTGAGTACGCCATAGAGCAGGCTCACGCTGATGATAAAAAGCATGACGATGAGCAGGAAGCTGGAAGCAATGTCCGCTGAAAACCAAAGGATAGGACAGTGAGGGGCCATAGGGTCCAGATCCAGGGAGTGGGACCAGAGTCAGAAAACTAGTTTCCAATGGTAACTTGGCCTCTTTCTAGCCATGGGATCCATAGGCAAGCCATCCAGCTGCTCTAATCCTCAGCTTTTTCACATGTTCAAGGTCCCATCCACTTCTGATTTCCTGTTCTGATTTGATTCAACTTGATCTGAGATGAGCAAGGCCATGAGTAGAAAGAATGAAGAGAAAGAACTGTATGACCTTGGGGGAGTCACTTCCTCTCTGATACAATTTTTTCCCTTTAAAGCCTTACCTTCCATCTTAGAATCAATACTGTGTATTGGTTCTAAGATAGAGGAGCAGTAAGGAGTAAGTACTGGGGGTTGAGTGACTTGCCCAGGGTGACACAGCTAGAAAGCGTCTGAGGCCACATTTGAACCCAGGACATCTTATCTCCAGGCCTGGCTCTTAATTCACTGAGTCACTTTGCTGCCCTTTAAGACGCAATTTTCTAACCTATAAAATGAGAGAGTTAGAGTGAATCATCTTTAAGATTCCCCTCAAGTTCTGACATCCTTTAGAACTTTCTAACCATCAAATCTGTCCAGTTAACAAGTATTTATTAATCATTTACTATAGCTATACTGGTCATTTCAGCAGCCACTGGGGATACAGAGACAAAAATAAAGCAGCCTTCAGGGGAGACCATATGGACATTTAGCTCCCTTCCAGCTTTAGAGCTATGATCTCTAGTACACACAAAACAAACTGAAGTAGTATCAGAAGGACTTGAGTTCAAATCTAACCTCAGACACATAAAAGCTGTATGATCCTGGGTAAGTCACTTGACTTCTGTTTACTTCAATTTCCTCACTTATAAAATGAAGATAATAATAGCAACTACTTCCCAGGATTGTTATGGATCTCAAAAAAGATAATATTCATTTTTTTAAAAAAGTCACTTAAACCCAGCTCCTAGCACATATTAGGTGCTATGTAAATGCTTTAGCTTTGTTTTTATAACCCTTACCTTCTATCTTAATGTCAGTTCTAAGAAAATAGAGCAGCAAGGTTTAGACAATCAGGATTATATGACTTGCCCAGAATCACATAGATAGGACATGTCTGAATTCAGATTCGAACTCAAGATCTCCTGTCTCTAGGCCTGGCACTCTATCCACTGTGCTACATAGCTGCCCTATAAATGTTCTGTTGTTGAATCATTTCTATTGTGTCTGACTCTTTGTGATCCCATTTGAGGCTTTTTCGGCAAAGATTCTAAAATGGTATTTCATTCTCAAGCTCATTCTATAGATGAGGAAACTAAGGCAAATGGGGTTTAAGTGACTTGCCCAGGGTCACACAGCTAGGAAGTATCTGAGGTTGGATTTGAACTCATGAAGATATGTCTTCCAAATTCCAAGTGCACTGTGCCACCTAACTACTTGTATAAATTTCAGCTATTATTATTATTAAATACAAGGCAATATGGGGTAGGGTAAGAGGCACCGGGGCTGGGTTCTAAGGGAAACAAAGGATCCTAAAAGTCACAGATGAGGAAGGGCACTTCAGACATGAAGGACAGCCAGTCAAAGCCTCAGAGTGGGAAATGGGAGGTAAAGGACCAAATGCATTCAGCAGTGAAAAGGGCCAGCTCAGGAACTTTCTATCACTGGAAGTGGATCAGCAAAGATTGGGTTACCCAAAGAATTTGTAAATCACCACAGCTGGTGAAGTCCCCCAGCAGGCCTGATTCCTAGGGCCATAGCCTGATTGGGCTGCCCATAGATCCCTGCCCCTCATGCCACCCAGACAGCTCAGATTCTCGTCCTCAGCCCTAACCCTCCTACTCAAACCCGGACCTACCCTCCCCAGAAACATACCAATCTTGTAGTAGGAAGTCTGTGGGACTTTGCAATTTCCTTTGCCAATGGCCACCTCCACAGAGTGCTCAATGAGAAGCAGCACACTCATGACCTAAAGAAGGAAGAAAAGAGATGGTTGGGGGATGTGAGACCACTGAGCAGCCATTACCAACTGGGTCGTAGCCAAGAGAATGGTGACGACAATTCCAGAACATGTAGTGATGGATTAGAGTGGGGAAAGTAAGGGGAGAGGGAATGGGAACTCTAATGGAAGACCCAGGAGCCATTGATCACCTCTGAGTCTCAGTACCCCCACTCTCACCCCCACCCAAGAAACTATAGTGCCAACCACAGCCCCAAAAGACCACGGAATTTAGTTCTACAAACACACATTTAGTTGGACTTGGAGTCATCTCTGATCTGCCCTTTGGAACAATGGATCAACATTTATTAAAGGCCCAATATGGTCTAGGCATGACATTAATCAATAGGGTGCAAATACAAAGGAGAGGTAGTCCTGTTTTTAAAGGACCTACAGCCTATCAAAAGAATACAACATGTCTGAGGATAGGTAAACATAGGAGGGGGAGAGAGAGAGAGGAGAGGAGAGGAGAGGAGAGGAGAGGAGAGGAGAGGAGAGGAGAGGAGAGGAGAGGAGAGGAGAGGAGAGGAGAGGAGAGGAGAGGAGAGGAGAGGAGAGGAGAGGAGAGGAGAGGAGAGGAGAGGAGAGGAGAGGAGAGGAGAGGAGAGGAGAGGAGAGGAGAGGAGAGAGTGTGTGTGTGTTATGGAAGATAACAAGATCTGAGTCATCAGGAAAGGTCTCTTGAAGGCATTTGAACTACGTACTTATACCTTGCAATCCTGGGCAAGTCATTTCCCCACTTTGAGACTCAGTTTCCTAGTGGATCAAATAATTATTTCAGGGCTATATTTTATCCAAAAAGTTTCAGTTTCATTTCAACAATGCAGCTCTAAATGTCCTTTAAGGTCCCTTCTAGCTCAACGTCAATGATCCCATGTTTCAGATTCTAGGCTGGATGCTAGGGATACAAAGACAAAAAAATGTTCTAAGGGTCTTCCCAGCTCTGATCTACTGTGTCCTAAGGCCCCACTCCATTCTGACATCCTATGTTCTAATGTTCCTTCCCACTCTGGCATTCTGTATCTTAAGGGTCCTCTCAGCTCTGACATTCTATGTTTTAGATCTCCTTCCCCTTATGATATTTGAAGTCAAAATATTCTAAGGCTCCTCTCAGCTCTGACATTCTGTATTTTAAGTTCTCTTCCAGCTCTGACTTCCTCTTTTCTTCTCTGTTCTAAGGCTCCCCCTTATTCTGATGTTCTGTGTTCTAATCATCTTCAATCCAATGACTGTGGCCTTCTTGCTCATCCTCAGACCAAATCTCCTAACTCTGGATAATGTGTATGGCCAGACCCCATGCCCAGAACGTTCTTCTTCCTCATCTCTACATCCTGGCTCCCTTGGATTCTTTCAAGTTCCAGCAAACATTCCAGCTTCTACAGAAAGCCTTTCCTGATCACTTTTAAAAAATAATCCTTATTCTCCATCTTAGAATTAATACTGTGCACTGATTCCAAAGGAAAAGCCTGGTAAGGACCAGGCAATGGGGGTTAAGTGACTTGCCCAAAGTCAAACAGCTAGAAAGTGTCTGCGACCATTGCTCACTCTTGATTCTAGTGCCTTCTCTCTGTTAATAGATAGTATTTTCCATTTATCCTTTCTATAGCTTGTTTGTAAATAGGTGTTTGCATGTTGCCTCCCCCATTAAGACTGTGAGCTCTTTGTGAACAGGGACTGACTTTGCCCTTTCTTTGTCTCCCCAGCACTTAGGACAGTGCCTGGCACATAACAGGCACTTAATAAATGTGTATCGATTGGCCAATGTGACTCTTATACAGTCTTTTTCAACTCTAACATTTTCTTTGTTCTAAAGACATAAGCTCATTTAGATCTGGAAGGGAAGTTAGAGATCATCTCATTTGACTTGCCAGTTGGACTGAGATTGGGTTCGTGTCTCCCTGGCATTTACCAAGGCATAAATAAAGCACACCAACTGGCCAGTGTGAGCATACCCTAGAAAGGTGGGTACTGCCTAAGAACAGAGAATCTTCTTTAATTCTGCCATAAGTAGGACAGAAAAACCCACAGAACCAGCCAAAGCCTTGGCTTGGCTCCTAGGCTCACCAAACCTCCTTCTGATGGCTAATTCCATTTCCCAAATCCCTAGAAAGTGTGGGCATTGTACTCTGGTCACAAGAGGAGTACAGAAACTCACAGGTTTGTCAGAGTAAAGGATTTTTTTATAAAAAAATACCATCTCCAGTTCCCCTCATTGTGCCAATAAGAATCTGAGACCCAGAAAGGAGAAATGACTTGGCCAAGATCACCTGAAAAGGATCTTAGAATAAGAATAACTAGCATTTATATGGGACTTTAAAGTTTACAAGATAATTTACATATAGTATCTCACTTTGTCCTCACAATAACTCCAAGAAAGTGATGTTATTATCCCCATTTTACAGATGAGAATACTGTTGCTGAGAGAAGTTGGGTGACTTTTCCAGGTTCACACCAGTAAGAATTGGAGTTAGAATTTGAACTCAGGTCTTCCTCCTTCTAAGTCGAGCATCCTATCCATTATGCCACCTAATATCAAATGTCAAAGCTGTAGGGTCATAGAAATTGTGAAGTCATTTTATAGACAAGGAAATTGAAGCTTAGAAAGGAGAAACAAATTAGTGGTAGTTTTGGGCGTAGGAATCAAGTTCCTTGACCCGGTTGTTGTTGCTTAGTGGTTTCAGGATCAGTTCCTTGACCCGGTTGTTGTTGCTTAGTGGTTTCAGGAGTATCCACACTCTTCATGATCCCTTTTGAAGGTGTTCTTGGCAAAGATACTAGAATGATTTCCTTTTCCAGCCCATTTTATAGATGATAAAACTGAGGCAAACCAAGATTAAAGTGACTTGTCCAGGGTCACACAGCTAGTAAGTGTCTGAGGTTGGTTTTGAATTCATGAAGATGAATCTCCTTGATTCCAACCCCAGTGCTCTAGCCACTACACCACCATGCTGCCCCCTCATTTCTATTCATTCCAAGTTAGCACCAGAAAATCCATGTCTCTTAGCTCCAGGCCTAGAGTTTATTCTGCTCCACTGTTGTCTCTAACTCTATTTCCCTCTGCCCTTTTACTTGGCTTTTTAGGATGCCAGAGGATCAACTGAGATGATAATTGGAAAGTGGCACATAGTAAGTGCTTCAAAAATTCTTGTTTTGTATTTCTTCCTCCCTCTGCCCTTGCCAGTTAATAAATCATATATTAGTCTTCTTGATTATAAGTCAACTCTCTTTGGAGTTCAGTCAACAGAGATCAGCTCCCCAAGGCTCAATCACTCTTGGGGTGATTTCCTGAAAGCACAGACCTGAGTGCTTAATGAAACCCTCTCTGATCCCATTGGGGGCAAAGTCTGGCCAGCTTCTGTCTTTCCACCCATACAGGACCACAGATGGGCCAAGAGTCCACTGAATGAGCAGATAAATGGGCTCTCTGGGAACTAGGCAGGGGTGAGAGCTAATATTCTAGAACCTGAAAAATTAGAGAATCACAGATTCCCAGAGTCGAAGGAAACATCAGAGGTTATCAAGGATTTCCCAGGCATGTCCCGCCTACCACTTCCCTACTGGGGGCCTTCCAGATTTTTCTTGAAGGCATCTAATGATAGACAACTCACTACCACCAAGACATCCTAGTCCACTTTTTTTTTTTATATTTTTAAAATAAAACTCTTACCTTCCGTCTTGGAGTCAATACTGTGTATTGGCTCCAAGGCAGAAGAGTGGTCAGGGCTAGGCAATGGGGGTTAGGTGACTTGTCCAGGGCCACACAGCTGGGAATGTATGAGGCCAGATTTGAATCTAGGACCTCCCATCTCTAGGCCTGGCTCTCAATCCACTGAGCCACCCAGCTGCACCCCCCTCCCCCGTCCACTTTTGAACAGCTCTCATTGATAAGAAATCTTTTCTTATATAGAACCCAAGTCTCTCTTTTTGCAAGACCAATTAATCATTATTCTATCAGAGAACGTGTTTCAAAGAACTCGTGATGAATCATTCTAGCCACTTCCACATAGAGAAGTGATGGGTTCAGAGTACAGATTGAAGCATGTTATCTTTTTTAGACATAGATAATGTGGGAATTTGTTTTGCCTGACTAAAAATATCTGTAACGGTTTGGTTTTTTTTTTCCTTTGCTTTCTCAATGAATGGAGGAAGGGCAGCAAGAGAGAAAACTCAGAACTGAAAATGAAATTAAATTGAATTTTTTTTTAAATACAATAAAGAACAGGAAAAAAAACCCTTGTTCTATCTTAGGCAGCCAAGCAAAGCCAGTCTAATTCCTCTCCCATTTGATAGCCCTCCAAATATTTGAACATGGTCAGCAAGTGCCCCCTGAGTCTTCTCTTCCCTGGACTCACTTACTTCCAGTAATCCACAGTTAGGACTCAGCTCTCAACCACCCCACCCCAGCCCCAGATCTTAATCAGACAAACTGTTGTCTCACCAGGCCACCTCTATCATATGGTAAATACAGTTGATTTTTATTTTTATCCAAACCATAGGGCTTTATGTTTATTTTTTTTTTAACCTTTACTTTATGTCTTAGTACCAACTCTAAAATAGAAGGGTAAGGGCTAGGCAAACAGGTTTGAAGTGACTTGCCCAGTGTCACTCAGCTAGAAAGAATCTGAGGCCAAATTTGAACCCAGGTCCTACTGACCAGGCTTGGCACTTTATCCACTGAGGTACCTAGCTGCCCCTGTACATTTATTCTTCTTAAACTTCATCTTAGGAGATTCAGGCCATCATTTGAGCCTGTTGGGATCTTTTTAGATCTTACCCTGCCCCTACTATGTTCACCATCCCTCCCAGCTTTGGGTCATCTGCAGATCTGATGTGTGGAATCTAGGCTTGCCTTCAGAAGGATAAAGACCTCAGGGTCAAAGGCAGTCCATGAAGCTCTCCACTAGAAATCCATTCAGCACAGC
The DNA here is from genome assembly GCF_027887165.1 of Monodelphis domestica. Taxonomy (NCBI): domain Eukaryota; kingdom Metazoa; phylum Chordata; class Mammalia; order Didelphimorphia; family Didelphidae; genus Monodelphis; species Monodelphis domestica. Next base: position 374,818,288 of record NC_077230.1, on the reverse strand, counting down.
TCTTCGGGCATATAACCTCATCTGAGACTTCGCTGGTGTTCGACAGTCCTCCACACTTCACCTTTATCAACTGTTCTATGGAATTCCCCACTATGACCATTTCAAACTATTGTTTCTAAAGACATTTTCCATCTTTTGCCCACAGCAAAAGACCCATTGTTCTAGATGTCTGAAAAGACTGAGGTCATCTGATGAGAGTTCTGTCATCAATCTCTCTCTCTCTCTCTCTCTCTCTCTCTCTCTCTCTCTCTCTCTCTCTCTCTCTCTCTCTCTCTCTCTCTCTTTCTCTCCCTCTCTGTCTCTCTCTCTCTCTCTGTCTCTCTCTCTCTCTCTCTCTCTCTCTCTCTCTCCCTCTCTCTCTCTCTCTCTGTCTCTCCCTCTCTCTCTCTCCCTCCCCCCCCCTCTCTCTCCCTCTCTCCCTCTCTCTCCCCCTCTCTTTCTTTCTCCCTCTCTCCCTGCCTTCCTCCCTCCAGTCTGTAGTCTGTCTCCTGTTTCTCTCTCTCCTGCTAAGTGATGAGAATACAGAGAGGAAAAAAGTAGTCCCTGAGGAGCTCATAGTGTAATGGAGGAAACAAATGTACAAACAAACAATCTCTATATAAGAGAAATTGGAGATAACCAACAGAGGGAAGGCACAATTATTTAAAAGGGAATCAGAAAAACTCTCTTCCTAATCACTGGTCTCTCTTGTACCTATAGATAAAACACAATCAGGTCTCCTCGGTGCTAGAAGAATAAAAAGCAGAAGGGGCAGCTGGGTAGCTCAGTGGCTAGAGAACCAAGTCTGAAGTTGAGAGGTCTTGGGGTTCAAAAGTGGTCACAAATACTTCCCAGCTATATGTCCCTGGGCAAGTCACTTAAACCCAATTGCAATGGGGCAGATAGTGTGTACACAAAATGATGCATTCAGAGCCCATACCGAGGGTAACCTTAGAGGGGAAGGTCTTAATGGGTGTTCCCTCTACTCTATGCCTAATACTATCTTCAAGTATTTGAAAGGCTTTTGTGTAGAAGAGTTATCCAATCAATCGATCCCAAGCATGTATTAAGCCCCTGTTCCTGGAATTGTGTTAACCATTAGAGATACACAAATAAAAAGGAAAACACACAAGATGCTAATGTTCTGTTGGGAGAGACAATGTGAGCATAAATAGTATATTCAAAATATGTATAAAATAAATAAGATATAATGTATATTACATAATTTATGTCACATGTAATTTATATTTGTTCTTTGATCCTTTTTTCAGTTATTTCCAACTCCTTGTGACCCCATTTTGGCTTTTCTTGGCAAAGTTACTGGAGTCTCTTGCCATTTCCTTCTCTATTTCATTTTACAGATGAGGAAACTGAGGCAAACAAGATTAAGTGGCTTGCCCAGAGTCATATAGCTAGTAAATGGTTGAGTACAAATTTGAACTTAGGTCATCCTGACTCCAGACCCAGAGTTCTATTCACTGTACCAGCTAGCTGCCCATGTAGTTTAAGTTACACTATTTATATCAATCTAATTTATGTTATATATAATTTATATCACATATACCTTATCATATTATTTTAATATATAATGTATATTGTATTATTTGTCACATATACTTTATATATTGCATTACAGTATGTGTAATTTATTATTATAATTATATTATAAAATATTAGTATATTTTTATAAAATTATAATTTAATATTACTTTGTATTATATTATTTATATGGCATGTACACTGTACTACATGATTCATATTACATGTAATTTACATTATATTTGTCATATATTTCATATATTATATTATTTGTCACACACAATTTATGCTATGTGTAATTTATTATCATAATTATAACTTCATATTACTTTATATCAATTATTTGACATACTTTGTACTATATGATTTATACTACATGTAATTTATATTATATTTATCACGGTGTTTCATATATTATATTATTCATATCACATGCAATTTATGTCATCTGTAATTTAGTGTGATCATATTATAAATATATTTATCTAAATTGTTATTAAATTATAACTTTCTATTACATTATTTAAAGGATATACTTTGTACTGCATTATTTATATTACATGTAATTTAAATTATATTTATGTCATGTGTACTTTATATATTCTATTATTTCTATCACATGTAATTTACATCACATTATTTGGGCAAGTCTTCTAACTCCCATTACCTAGCCCTTAGTGTTCTTCTGCCTTAGAACCCATCCACAGCATTGATTCTAAAACACAAGGGTTTAAACCCCCCCACATACACACCCCAAAAAAGAGAAGGGGGTAGGCTACTACATACAGGAAGGGGTAGACCACTGGAGCTGACCTTTGAAAGGAAACAGAAATTCTGGGGCAGGGAGGGGAAAAGGAGGCAGATTCTAGGCAAAGCCCCCAACTGGTACAAAGGTACAGAAGTGAGAAATGAGAGTCCTGTATGAGAAATAACCAGCAAACCAGGGCATCTGGACCATTAAATGTGGGAGGAGGAGTGAAGAATAATGAGGCCAAGATGGCAGGTTAGCACCAGGCTATGAAGGAACTTCAATGCCAGTGTTTAAATCCTAGAATTTAATCCTGAGACACTAGGGGCCATTGGAGTTTCTTGAGGCAGGAAATGACATCATCAGATCCGAGTTCTAGGAATTCAACAAGACTTTTGGGATCAAGGAGTCTTGTAGAAGTCTGACTAGTCACAGCTGTTATCTACCCACCTGCACTTTGCTCAAAGAGACCCCATCAGAGGGTCCATTTTTAGCCTCTGGAAAGCACCTTCCTTTCCAGTTTTCGGGGGGAGGGGGGTGCAAGGCAGAACAAATTGGAAACATCAATGACTCTCCTTGGCATTGAGATTCTTTCCCTGACCCCCTTTCTCCCACCATCTTCACTATCCTCATTAACAGACTGGCAAATTCCCTGAAGGGAGGCATCAGCTAGGTCTGGTCTGGTCTTGCAGAGTGAGAGAATAAAAGACCATTTAAGTAAGCAAGAGCCTGGAATTCAGTGCCTTGAACATTTAAATCAATTTAAAGTCAGAAGGTCCGGGTTTGAGTTATTGTTTGGACATTTAATTAGGAATGTGTCCTTGGCAATTCTGAGAGACTCATGAGAAAGAACACTATCCACATCCAGAGGAAGAACTGTGGGAGCAGAAACCCAGAAGAAAAACAACTGCTTGATCACATGGGTCCATGGGGATATGATTGGGGATGTAGACTCTAAATGATCACCCCAGTGCAAATTTCCATAATAATATGGAAATAGGTCTTGATCAATGACACATGTAAAATCCAGTGGAATTGTGTGTCAGCTATGGGAGGGGTTGGGGGAGGGGAGGGAAAGAACATGAATCATGGAATCATGAAAAAATTTTCTACATTAATTAAATAATTTTAAAAGAAAAAATAAAAGGTAACAGATATTTCATAGTTCTGAAATCCTCAAGGATTATACTTTGATCATTGTTCATATCATGTATATTAATTATTGTCAAAATTCCAATTAAATTAATGGATAAATTAAAAAAAAAAAGGAATGTGTCCTTGGGCAAGTCATTTCCTTTCTGGGTAAAATGGAGATAAAAATAGTAATGGTGTCAGGATAAGGAATAAAGATAAACTTTCAAGAGCTATAGAAACAGGAGCTGTTATTTTTGCAGTGTGGTTGGAGGAGTAATAGGAAATTCCCCTTGTGCTAAAATAGCCACCTCCTCTGTGGAGTCTTACCTTACTTCCCCCATCATAAGGGTTCTCTCCTTCCTCACATTTTCCTAGAGTTCTTTTCTGATAGCTCCTTTCTAGGCACATACTACCTTGTATCATCCTTATCTGGCCACTTATCTAACCACCTCTTCCTCCACTCCAAAAGACAGGGGATAACATTACATTATAGATATTTAAAAATCTGTGTATTCAATCTGTTTCTCTGTCTTTCTTTCTATCACTGACTCTATATATGTTTCTCTGTCTCTGTCTCTGTCTCTCTATCTCTGTGTCTGTCTGTCTGTCTCTCTCTCTTTCTCTCTCTCTCACACACACACACACACACACAGAGCTTCCTTTAAAACCCAGCTAAAGAGGGTATCTAGGTGGCTCAGTGGACTGAGAGCTAGGCCTAGAAATAGGTGGACATAGGTTCAAATCTTGTCTCAGACACTTCCTATCTGTGTGACTCTGGACAAGTCACTGAACCCCCATTGCCTAGCCCTGACCACTCTTCTGCCTTGGAGCCAATATACAGTATTGATTCTAAGACAGAAGGTAAGCATTAAAAAAAATAAAATCAACTAAAATCTCACCTTCTAAATAAAGATTTTCCCAAAGCATCTTAATTCTAGTGCCTTTCCTCTCTTAATTTCTTTCTTTTAATCAATTTATCTTTTAATATAATAAGTAATATATTAATAATCATAATAAATATATTACAATGAATATCATCATTAAAATAATTAAAATTTTAATTATATAGCTTGTTCGCTTATAGAGCCCACATTTGTTTGCTTGTAATCTCCCTCATTAGACTGTGAGCCCCTTGAAGGCAGGGATAGTCTTTTACCTCCTTTTGTGCTTGGCACAAAGTAGGTGTTTAATAAGTACTTATTCACTCACTCGAATACCCCATCTGGAGTGAAAGTGAAAATGCTACTATCTAATCAGTCAATTCATTATGTTTACAGAAGGTTCTAAATAAAATAAAAAGTAGCTACTGGGGAGGGTAACACATTAGCCTCTTAGTAGCCAAGTATTGTGCATTCCTGTGGCATACCAAGGGCCAAAGATTGATTTTCTTGTCCCTCCATGGAACAGAGTTTTCCCGACTCATCTCCAAATCAGGAACAAAAACAAGAAATAAATCTGGGCCCACCTATGTAGCCATCAATACGGACATCATGTTTCCAGTAGGGAAGTGAGCATGGCTAATGGGAATAAGGTGTTTAGACTTCCCGAATTTCATTTTCACCATATGTAAAATGAGGATATGAACCTCAATGACTTCTAAGGTCCCTTCTAGCTCTGAATTTGTGAAAAAATGATTTGGTGGATTTTCCCATGGATCCACGGGGCAATAAGATCATCTAATGGTCTTGGAAAAGTCAAAGAAAAATACAGTCAATCCCTGGTGTAGCCCTGGGCCAAGCAGTTCCCACCAGACTAGGGAGAGAGGTCAGAAGATTCACTTGGCTAGCTCAGAGCCCCAAACTTATTATCTCTAGAATTAGTTCAATTCCTCAAGGAATAATTTACAGAGATTTGGCAGAGATCCCCAATATCCCATCAAATAAACTGAGGTACAGAGATCATATGATTATAGATTTAGATATGGAAAAGACTTGAGAGGTCATTTAGTCCACTCCTCCCCTCAATTTTTACAAATGAGGAAACAGAGGCCCATAATAAATAATAATCAAAATGGCATTAATAGTAACTAACATTTATATAATGTGCTATGTGCCAGGGACTGTGCTAAGAGCTTTATAAATATTATCTCACTAAATCCTCACAACAACTCTGGGAGATAGGTACTATTAATATCCCCATTTGCCAATTGAAAAAACTGAGGCAGATAGAGATTAAGTAATTTATCCAGGATTGCACAGCTAGTAAGTATCTGAGGTCACATTTGAACTCAGATCTTTCTAACTCCAGGCCCAGTGTTCTCCCCAATACATCTTCTCACCTCCCATTTTCACAACTAAGGATCTCCTACCTTTATCCTCATTTCAGTGTACCTGGCCTTGCTAACAGATATTCACTTTACTTCCTCATCCTTGACTCACATATATTCTTGCCATCAAGAGTTAGAATGTCTTACTCATTCAAAGTCATCTTGACCTGTCCAAGGGCCCTAACTATGACCACAGGAGAAGCAGTGGAGAATAAAGCTAGCCCTAGGTAATAATAATAATTATTATTACTAACAATAAGTATTTATGTGACATTTTCCAAAGATTATCTCATTTTTATCCTCTTACTATTATTCCTATTTTACAGATGGGGAAACTGAGGTAGACAGTGACTGCCCCTAATATTTATCAGACACTAACAATATTGATAACTATCAGTCAACCAGTAAACATTTATTAAGCACCTTATACTTGTTAGACACTGACAATATCAGTAACTATCAGTCAGTCAGTCAATCAATAAATATGTTTTAAGCACCTTATATTTGTCAGACACTGTCCTAACCACTGGAAATAAAAAAGAAAAGCAAGACACGGAGCCTGGAGTCTCCTTGAGGGCAGGGGCTCTTGCTATTGGGGGAGAGAACATGCAAACAACTATTTACAAACATGCTATAACCTGGATAAATCAGAGATAATCGACAGAGCCCAAGCACTAAGATTAAATGGGATTGAGATGAGATTTGAGATGTCCAACATCTATAAAACTATGCTTGGGCTCCAGAGCCTAGACTACATAGAGCCTGGCAGAGCCCTTTTCCCATCCTCCTTACTCAGCTTTCTGTTCTCCTCCTGGTCCCTATCTCCCTGCCACAGAAAAGTAGCAATAACTGTCTCTGAAGCTGACATCTGCACTGAGAAAGAATATTGCCTTATTATTGAATAATTTTTTCAGTGCCCCAAGTCCAAGTCTTCTCTTGTTTCAAAAATCCTGCCTGCCCCTCCAAGAAGTCTACATTCCTTCCTTCTCTCCGGCCAGGCCACAGCCTCCAGCTGCCTGAGACATTTAGGCCCCTCCTAGTCCAGAGTTTCCCCCCTAACTAAAAACTTCTCTCCCTTTGGAGCTTTCCCCTCTTGGCCCCTCTCCACATTCTTCCGCCCCAGACACCTAATCCCAGACCCATAGCCAAGCAGACAGAGGCCTGGTTCTGGCAAATCACACTCAGCACACCAGCCTGTTAACACCTTTCCACTGCATATTCTAGTTGAAGGGCCGGGAAAGCCTCACAGTTTCTTGTCAAGACTTGGAAGGGACTCAGACACCAGTTCTACATTCTTGAAGGTTCTTGGCCAATTATTTGCCACGTCTTCAAGACGCCAAAAGAGAGGAAAAGGCAGTATGCTAAAGCAGGAGAGATTTAGCCAGGGTCTTAAGGAGAATGGAATCTGAAGCTGCAGAAGAAAAGATAGGATAGGCTACAGGAGGTGCTGGTCCCATTGTTTTCTGCTCTAATCAGACCCCAAATGGAGTACTGTGGGCAGTCATGGGCACACTTTTAGGGAAGGACATTGGAGAATGCAGCAAGTTAATCAACAAGTGTGAGGGTTGCAAAGACTAAGGAAGGAGGGAAGGAGGGAAGGAGGGAAGGAGGGAAGGAAGGAAGGAAGGAAGGAAGGAAGGAAGGAAGGAAGGAAGGAAGGAAGGAAGGAAGGAAGGAAGGAAGGAAGGAAGGAAGGAAGGAAGGAAGGAAGGAAGGAAGGAAGGAAGGAAGGAAGGAAGGAAGGAACAAGGTGGTTAGCCTCTAGTGGGTTGTGCTGCCCCTAGGAGGTAATGAATGCCCTCTTCCTGGAGATTTTCCAGCAAAGGCTAGAAGATAGTTTCTTGGGAATAAGCCCTAACTTGGTAATGTATAGAAGGAAACTTTTAATCAAGTATGTATTGGACTGGGGAGGGTCCTTGGGATACCAAAAGAGCCTCTGACATTCATGTCTATGAGATATGGAATGATAATAATAGTGAAAATAACAATGATGATGGTTACAAGAATTATCTAACAACCCAAGGAGGCAAACATAATTATTTATCCTTGTTTTACTGATGAAGAAATGGGCAGAGAGCAGTAACTTGACTTGCCCATCATTATACAGCTAGTAAGTGTCTGCAGCCATATTTGATCTTGGATCTTCTTGACTCCAAATCCATTGCTCTATCCACTGTGCCACCATCCAGTATGGTGGCTGTTCCTCCTGGCATTCACTTCTTTTAAGCACTAACCTAACAACTGGACTCTTCAAGCACTTTATCCATCGAGGCAGGTAACTGTTTTAGGCATATTACCCAGGGGCATGAATGAATAGAAATAAATGAACAAACAAATAAATGGATGGATGGATGAGTGAAAGAAGCATTTATTAAGGGCTTAAATGTGTGCTAAGCACAGGAAAACAAACAGAGACAGACAGTGGGGAGGGGGGCTTACATTCTGATACAAGAGACAACATATACAGAAGGTTTGAGCTGCAAGTCAGATGGAAAAGTGCTATGTCCTATGGGCACAGTGGCACAGCAAAGGGCAATGCCTTTTCTTTCTATATCCTTTCCATCAATAAAATTCTATCAGTGTGTGATGCTCAATGAATTGATTTGACATCTTTGGACATTAAGCAGGGAAATTGCCCTGCTCCAGATGGGCTGGACCATTCCTCCAGGCTCACTCGCTAAACTCCCCAAAGCCATAGCTCACAAAATTTTTCACTAGGTGCTGGGCCCTCAGCTTGGTCCCAGACCCAGGCCAAGAGGAGGTATTTATTGTACTAAAGGTGACGTATTTTACAGGAAGTCCTAGGGGAGGGGTGTATCACCTCTCACACTGGCTTTACATATTGCCCAGAATACATTCCTGGTTCCAGGCTAGTGCCCCCCAGGCTTAAAATAAAGCTTTGGCTTCCTGTGTATATGTACTGTGGTATGGGGTGCTGGGGAGAATTGGGAGGAGGGGAGATGAGGCACATAGGAACTCCCAGAAACAACCCCATAACTGGAAGCATATGGATGCAGTGGAAAGAATATTAGATTTTGAGTCTGGGTGGCTTTGCGGTTTACTAGCTGTATGACTTTGAACAGTTCACTTAATCAAATACCTCAGTTTCTTCATCTGTAAAATGAAGGTGTTGGGGAAAAAAATAATAAACCTTTTGTGACTATAATGATCAAGTTTAATCCTAGGAAACAGATGAGAAAATACAATTCCCTCCCTTCTTTGAATAGCTTAGGGTCTACGGTAATGGAACATTGTCCATGCCATCCGATGAAGTAAATGGGTTGGATGTATTTTTTTTTTGCTATTCTTTTATAACTCTTAAAATGTGGCCTTGCTTCAGAAAAGTCATGAAGGTGGAGACGTGGAGATTCTTTCTCAGGATTCAACAAGCCACTGATGTTATGAAACCAGGGGGTTTGTGGGATTGTTAACAAGGAATCTAGGGGGAAGGAAGAAAGAGGAATCAAGGCCAAGAAGATTCAAATTACAGTTATCCTCCATCCTGATACCATGTGAACCTTGCTGGTCGAATATTTGTCCCATCTACAAAGATTCTGAAAGCTGCTAGTGGGGTCCTGGTGCAACTAAAAGTCGAGTACCTACAGCAGAGCAATGATTTGTTAGACATGGGCGCCATTTTTTCTCCTTGACTCATAGTTGGAAAGAATGCTGCTCCTTTAACTGAACTTTTCCTCCAGTCACTTTCAATCCATGAGTGATAAAGGGACTCAGTAGAGGAAGCCTCTCAGCTACTATATTTAGAAGCATTTGCATTGGCTGCTGTGATTTCCAATGAACTCTTGGTCAGTCCTTTCATGACATCCATCTTTTTTTTTTTAAACCCTTTCCTTCCATCTTGGAATCAATACTGTGTATTGGTTCCAAGGCAGAAGAGTGGTAAGGGCCAGGCAATGGGGGTCAAGTGACTTGCCCAGGGTCACACAGCCAGAAGTGTCTGAGGCCAGATTTGAAGCTAGGACCTCCTATCTCTAGGCCTGGCTCTCCATCCACTGAGTTACCCAGATGCCCCCCATCTTTTTTATTATTTAATTTAAAATTTTTTTAGATTTTTGGAAATTTTTATTTAATTAATTAATTTAGAATATTTTTCCATGGTTGCAAGATTCATGTCATGACATCCATCTTTTCCCATACATTTTCTAATCCTTCCTTGGTTGTATTGCACTTTCATAAAAAGAAATTAACAATCCATAATACTTGTGTCATGTCTGATGTCAGATGCAGTAGTAAGAGGTTGGGAAGAGGGAGGTCTGGATCCAAATGGAAGATGCTTCAAACCCCTAGTGTAACGCATGGGATAGGAAAAAGAGCCAAGGAATGATTTGAAATGATTTGTTCTCCAGGAGATCCCGAATCCTTCCAATGACTCTGCCTGTTCAAACTAACATGCGGGAAGAGAATACCTTGCCTCCTCTCTCACTGAGAATTTTCCTCTGTGCACTGAAATCTCCAATCATGTTTATCCACACAGCTAATAAGAGTCAGGTGAGATCTGAACACAGGGCTTCTGAGAAAGCAAAAGGAATCCTGGCTATAACAATTAACTGGATTTGCTCAAGCCTCCATTTTTCCAGGCGTTTCTCATACATAACAATCCTTGCTGACTATAAGCTAAGCTTGAGAAACAGGGATCTAGCTATCTAGAATCCTAGGAACCTTTCCTGATAAGAGGATCATTAGCTCACCAGGAGGGACTCCAGACAAATGACTGTTATCAGCCTTTCTCCTCACACCCAAAGACCCCAAAAGTCACTCCAAGGAGTTACAGACAACAATCTGAGGCTACATCCCGTCCTGCAGGCAATCATCTTGTTTTGTTTTTTTCTTTTTTCTCTTCTTCATCTCCCAAACAATACAGGCTAACTGATTTCTGTATCTAATGGGCTCCTCTCCTTAGGAGAGTAGTTTCCTCTGGCATGTTCGTTCTGCTGAGAATACATTAAAATACCCTTTGCTTCTTCCTCAGTTTCTAGTGGCTTTTTCTCACTTGGTTGGACTCTGGTAAGGTGGGGGGGTCAGACACCCAGGAAATAGTGGGGGTTGACACTTCCTTACTCTAAGCCCAGCTTTCTAGCATATTCCATTGTTTCCTCTGTCTTGCATGTACCAGACCTCAATAAATGTTCCTTGAATTTGCATTTGCCCTAGTTCTTCTCCATCCTATCCCCAGTAATCAGAACATATCAAATGCAGAATCTACCCAAGCCTGGAAACATTTAAAGACAACCATCATGTTCTGGCCCACCAAGCCTCGTCTTTTCCAGGCTAAAATCCTGTCCATGTCTGTGTGGGGACTTGGAGCCTGGGTGCAAGTTCTCCATTAAGTATTCAGCATCCACAATGCCTTCTTACAAGAGACATGGGGTACATGAGTGACGTTTCCATCTTCCATCTCTGCCTTTTGCATTGGCCCACACATAGCCAGAATGGATCTCCTACTCACCTCCACCTCTTAGAATTGCTAGTCCCACCTATAGCTCAGATCTAGGCCCACCCTCTTACACAAGGACTTTCTTGCTCCCTCCAGGACTTGGGAATTCTGTCTCATAACCAAAAAAAATTTTTTTTACTTCATATACTTTTTTTATACATAATATAACCTCATTATCTCTTGCCTAGACTATTATAATAGCCTTCTAACTGGCTTTCCCTCTTAAATCTTTCCTTCTTCCAATCCATCCTCCATCTAGCTACCAAGTGATTTTTCTTCCTTTTAATACTCATTTTCTCTCCCTTTTACCCACCCTTTCCATTGGAAAAGAAAGACAAGTGGACAGGTAAATGGCTCCGTGGATAGAGAGTCAGGCCCCAAAGCAAGAGGTCCTGGGTTCACATTTGGCCTCAGACACTTCCCAGCTGTGTGACCCTGGTCAAGTCACTTAACCCTCATTGCCTAGCCCTTGTCCTTCCCACTCTTCTGCCTTGGAACCAATACAAAGTACTGATTCTAAGATGGAAGCTAGGAGTTGGAGAAAAAAAAGGAAAGAAAAGAAAAGAAAAATGAAACAAAACCTTTTCAACAAATAATCATAGTCAAGTAAAACTAATTCCAACATGTCCAAAAATATATATCTCAGATGGTATATTGAGTCCATCACCTCTCCATTACTAGTCTTCTGGAATGATGTTTAGTCATTACATTGATCAGAGTTCTGAAGTCTTTCGAAATTGTTTGCCTTAGCAATACTGTTATCATTAAATTGTTCTGGTTCTGCTCACTTCTCTCTAAGTCTTTTCTGAAACGGTTCCTTTCATCATTTCTTATGGCACGAAAGCATTCCATTTCATTTCTCTGACGTAGGCTGTCAGCCATTCTCCAGGTGATAGGCACCCTTTACAATCTACAATTTCCCCTCGTCTATTTAGATGTGTCTGAACTATCTAAAACTGTTAGGGAACGTTATTTACTAGAATGGCAAAAAGCAGTAAGATTGCACCTAGAATTAATGAAGGAATCCAACTTGTTTGCCTATGCATGCCTTCAGCCTGCATCTGTCCAGAGTGCTACATTTTCATGAGTGCATTTTTACTGCGTTGTAAATTCTTCATCAACCTCTCTGATGAGGTTGTATAAGATTTTCCTGTTGAACCATGACACCAATCTTGTATTTGCTGTGTGGCTGGGATCGGAAAGGTTCCTGTAAGGCACGTTGCTTTTTTAATTTAATACAGAGAAGAAAGGGATGAATTATTTCCCAAATTTAAAAAAAAGTTGCTTCCAATTCTTTGCTTCAAGGTGACTTTTCTAAATTGTAAGTCTGACAACCAAGCTAAAACTCAATCAGTGCACACTTGCTATCTGTGTGACTGTGGGCAAGTCATTTAACCCCATTTGCCCAGACTTAGCCCTTCTGCCTTAAGAGCTGCTATTAGGACAGAATGTAAAGGTTTAGGGGGGAAATGGATCAATGCAGTGACAATCCATGACTCCAGAGGAGAGATAATGAAAGCTGTCAGCCACTCCCGAAAGAGAAGGGAATACTCAATGTGAAGGATGAGAAATATATGTCCCGGACATAGTTAGTGTGGGCACTTATTTTGCTTAACGATGCATGTTTGTTACAAGAGTTTTGCAATTATTTCCTTTTTCAGATTTGTACCAAACATTGATTTTTCCACAGACCCATCAGAAGCTACAAGAAGAGCTCACATAGTTTGCAAAGTCTATATAGACTTTCATTTTCAGTTTTCATAACTGGGAGATGGGGGAGATGGAGGAAGAGAGAATTTAAATACTTACTAGGTTTTTTATTTAATCATTTTTTTAAATGGAGATCTGGCCATGTTATTCCTCTTCTCAGTGAACTCAAGTGGAATCCTATTTCTTCCAGGATCAAATAGAAATTCCTTTAATGATGCTGAAAGGCTTTCACAATTTGTCCTCTTCCCATAAACCTAGACCTTCTTGTATCTGACTCCTTTCTACATGTTCCATAATCTAAAAACTCCAGTTTTCTTACTCTTCCTCAAACCCAACACTCCATCCTTCTTTTACCATGCCTTTGAACTAGCAGTCCCCCATGCCTGGATTACTCTCCTAGGATTCTTACTCCCATCTTTTTGATACCCTGGCTTCCTGCAGGACTCAGCTCCATTTTTTTAAAACCCTTACCTTCTATCTTAGAATTAATACTATGTGTTGGTGGTTCTGAGCCAGGAGAGTGGTAAGGGCTAGGCAATGGGGGCTAAGTGACTTGCTCAGGGTCACACAGCTAGGAAGTATCTGAGATCAGATTTGAACCTAGGACCTCCTGTCTCTAGACCTGGCTCTCAATCCACTGAGCCAGACACCCAGCTGCCCCCTCAGTTCAATTTTAATAAATGTTGATTGGTTGAAATCCCCACTTCTATAGACAGTCTCCCCCCCCCCCCCCCCCCGTTAATGCTTCCACTCTCAGATTCTGTTCTATTTGCTCTCTATGCAGCTTGTATATACACCCATTATATACCTGGTACATATCCATATATGTACATGGTACCTCCCCAATTAGAATGTAAGCTCCTCAGGGGCAGTAATTCTTTATGCCTTTCTTTGCATCCACAGCACTTAGCACAGTACCAGGAACATAGTAAAAGCTTAATAAATGTTTGGTAAGTTTAGGATAGGACTGATGTGGGCATTTGTTTTACTTGACTGGCTCTTTTTTCACAAAGGTTTTTTATTTTGCTTTTTGCCTCCACCTAGGGCTATGTTGGTGATTCTATGGCACCCATGCTGTAGCATGCCAGAGGGGGCTGCTCCCTTCCCCCTCTCCATGTGCACCTAAGGACTCTCATCACCCATCCCTCTGCAGCCCAATGGGAGTACTTCCTCCCTCCCCTGTCTTGAGCAAGGAAGGGGTTCACATGCTACGTGAGGATTGCAGTTTGGGCACTCAGTCTCTAGGGTCTCTAAAAAGTTTGCCATCACTGTTCTAGGGAATGTAGGAGGGGGAAAAAAGATTTTTGTTCATCAACAAAGAAAATGCCTGTTCCCTGACATTGCTGTTATTTTTTCAATTAAATGTTTTATCTAATTACTGGAATTTACCAGATTTACCTTAATTTCAGGAAACTGATGCTGAATTCCTGGTACATTGCAAGTAAGCCAGTTTAAAACAGTGGAGGATATAGGAAGCATTCGGAGCTCATGGAAGTTCAAGGGTATCTGGGCTAGAACAGAGTATGAGGGTTCTGAGCACCCTAGAGAAAGAGGAGCACAGAGGAGGTAGGAACACATTCCAAATGTCCTCTTCCTCTGATCTTTCTTGATGGGCCACCCCACTGGGAGGCAAGGATGAAGACAGAGAAAGTATCTCCCTCCCTAGCCTTCTTATGGTTGCTTCCCTGATCACTATCATTTCAAAAATGTTGAGCAATAAATAAAAAGGAAGCAACCAAGTGGTAAGATACCAGGACCAGTCCTTTCTTGTGTGCACACACAGTGTGCCCAAGGGAGCTGCTGATTTCCGCTGTGCTTGGCTAAAATAAGGGCACCGGCTGCCAAGAGATGCATGGGTGCTGTCCCTGCCAAACAGTTAAGAAGCTATTTTTATCCCACAAACAGATCAACTTTCAAATGTCACTCAGGAAGCCACCAAAAAGTCATCAGGGCTCAGTTTCTACCATCACCACCACTTGTGCTTTTAGTTCCCATAAGTTGTTCTTTCTACTCATTTTGTTGTTCAACAAACCCTGAGCGCTAGCTGCAGTCAAATCTTTCTTGGGCACAAAGAGAGACACAGGCAAATCAGACCTGTTCTGTGGGAGATAAGATAAGGACATAATTATAAGGCAGGTGGATCACCCATCATTTAGATGAATAGACCACAAAGGCTACAGAAGTTTAGACAAAGGGACAGATGTGACATTTTGGGGATAGTTCATATATGGGCAATTCTGGGGATCCAAGGCAAGTAGAAACATCTTAAAGTCATGCTTTACCTCTCCTCGAATGCTGAGTTTCTGTTACTGAGACTTTGGGGACAAGGACAGGGTACCTGTCATGGACCTCTGCAAAAGGTCCATTGGAGAATGTCAGCTCCAGGATTATCCAGGGTAATCAACATAAATACAGTGATTCTGTACAATGGGGTGGAAAGAGGCCTGGGTTTGGGGGAGGGTGGGAGGGAGGGATCAACAGACTTGAGTTCTCATCCTCCTCACATTGTCATTCATTATGTGATCAAAGATAAGGTCATTTTGCTATTCAATTCCCTGTTCCGTATGAAAAATATGATGGCAAATATATATATATATATATATATATATGAATATATAAAGCTTCCTTCCAACTCAGACATTCTATGTTTTAATTATTCATATTCTAAAGTCCCTGTAACCCCAAGCTTCAACATTCGGTGTTTTAAGAACCACCCCACCCCCCAGTCCAGCTCAGACATCCCATGTTCTAAAGGCTCTCCCAGCTCTGACATTCTGGGTTCTAAAAACTCTTCTCAGCTCTGGTATCCTATGTTCTAAGATCCCTCCCAGTTCTATATTCTGAGTTCTACGACCCCTGCTAGGCACCGTGCTAAGAATTTTATAAATCTTATTTCATTTAATCCATATAACAAATCCTATGAGACGGGTACTATGTTATAATCACCCACCTATCCCCCATTTTACAATTGAAGAAACTGAGGTAGATGTGGCCTAAATGACCTTCCCAAGTTCACACAGCTAGTCAGTGTCTGAACCAAGATTTGGTCTCAGGTTTTCTTGATTCCAGGGTTAGTGCTCTAACCATTAAGCAGCCTAAGGCCCAGAAGGGTTAATTAACTAGCCCAGGTCCACACAATAGAGTAAGTATAAGAAACCCAAGTTTTCTGACTCCAAATTCATAGCCCATTCTATTGATTCTGTCTTCAGGCATGAGTTGAACTAGTAGCCTCTGAGGCCCCTTCCTGCTCAGACATTCTGTGTCAATAACGGTGCCTCATGTTTATATGGGACTTGGAAGCATTTTCTAGACAGTGAGACAGCTCTTTTCATCCTCATTTCACAGATGAGGAACCTGGGGCTCAGAAAGGCTAAGTACTTTGTGCCCCAAGTCACACAGCTAGCAAGGGGACAATCAAGAATCAAATGCAAGATTTGGATGCCCCAGTCAAGAGCTTTTTTTGCCATGGCATAGCATGGCTTTTCTCACCAAAGAGGCTGTTGGGTCTTTGTTTGACCAAAGTAATGGGTTTCTAGGGCATTATTTGCAGGATTTGGGGAAGCCAGTGGAGATATTGTCAGATTCTACTCTTCCAGCATCCCTCACATCTAGCCTCAAGTGATAATGTCATCTTCATTCATTCAGAAATGAGGATTGGTCTGATTTGCACAGAGAGAGAGAGAGAGATCTGTTCTGCAGAAACCCCCCCAGTCCCTCTGTCCCCTTCTAGCTCTTGCCCAGTCCCAAGGTACTGGAGAAGACTCAAACCACCTTCATTGATCTCCTTAAAGGTACATCAATAAATTCTGCCTGGGAGCTCCTCCTCCTCAATCATTGAGTAATCTGAGCAGATCCCAACAGCTTTGCAGAGGCACATTGCCTCTAGGTACCCTGTGAACACATTTCAGGGACTAAAGTCCTCTTTGCATTAAAATTTAGGCTTAAAATATTGGACATTTCAGGGCAGGGAGATGGCTCAGTGAATAGAGAACCATACCTGGAGGGAGTCCTGGGTTCAAATCAGATACTTTCTAGCTGTGTGACCCTGGGCAAGTCACTTAACCCAACTGCCTAGCTCTTTCCCTTCTTCCTTAGAAACAATACTAAGTATCAATTCCAAGACAGAAGGTAAGGGGTTCTTTTAATACGACATTTTAACCCATCTGGACACACATAGGTCACCTTCCCTATCTGTGTCCTTCAAGGTAACAAATCTAGAGCTGGAAGAAACCTCAGAGGCTATCTAGTCCAGCCCCCTTATTTTAGAGTTATGGAAACTCAGGCTAAGGCAGTTTAATTGTCTTGCCCCAAATCATGTAGCCAAAGACAAAACTTGAAGCAAAGCTTTCCGAATCCAAAGCTAATGGTGGTCTTTCCACTGTATGTACCACACTGCCTCTAACAACCACAAAGTTGATCTGACTCAGGGAGCTTCCTGGTCTTCTGGCCAGGTGTGAGAAGCTCACTACGCCAGGGCTTGCAGCTGGCAAAGAGCAGGTTCCAAGTTGCATTATGATAGGGTGCCAGCAGGCAAACCTAGCTATAGTTAGCAATCCAACTGAAGAATGATCTGAGGGTTTTAATAAACTACAAGTCCACTATGAGTCAACGGTATGAAGTGGCAACCAAATAAGACAATGCCATCTTGGGGGCTGCATTCAGAGGCATAACTTCCAGGAACAAGGGGGCAATATTCCACTCCTTCCCCCACCTCATCACTAGCCCTTGCCAGACCATTTTTGGTTTATGGATTGTATTCAGGTCTGGCTACCACATTTTAGAAAGAAGAATAAACTAAAGAGAACACAGGGAAAACCAAGAAGGATGGTAGAAAGCCTCAAGATGATACCCTACTAGAATTAGTTGAAAACTTGAGTGTTTAGAATGGAAAAAAGAATTTAGGGGGGGAAATAGTTACTGGATTCAAGAATGTGAAGGGCTATCATGAAAAAGAAGGGCAAGTCTTGTTCTTCTTGGCCCCAAAGGGCAGAACCAGAAACAATGAACCAGAGAAGTTATGGAAAAGCAGAGTTAGGATCCACCTTAAGAAAAACTTAACAGTTGGAGCTGTCCAAAAGTAATGGGGTCTTGCAGGAGACAGGCACTTTCCCTCATTAGTAGTCTTCAAGCAAAGGTGAAGATGATGCTAGATCAAATACATGGTTGAGTTGGATGGCCACTGAAGTCCTTTCCAACTCCAATTCAGAGGCTAAGCTGGCCACAATTACCCAGGTGAGCCAGAGAAGCCTCCCTCTCTTAAGAACATAGTACTTACTCTCATAGTACATAGTACTCTGTCCCAAGGGACCTTCTCTTGTGGGCAATGACTGCACAGTTGGCTGGTCTGCTCCTCCCCAGAGACTTAGGTTCATGAGTAACAACGGCTAGGCAGATGACTGAGTGTGGGTGACTCTGGCTCTAAGCAAGGCAGAAACATCTGGAATGACAGCATTTTTTTCCATTCAGATGTCTGCTGCTGTGTCAGCCCAGCCTAGCCCAGGTGGGCATGTACATCTGGTACCTTTGGGAACATTGTTAAGCCAATCCAGATTTGTGAAGTCAGCCATCGGGACTGCGGCATATTTCCAGAGAATGGACATGACTCAAGGAAGGTTGCCCCATGAGTCATATTACCACTCACACCCAGAGCCCTGGTCTCTGCCTCTTGCTTGGACTATTCCAATGGGCTCCAAATGCTTCCCATTCTACTCTTCCAATCTGATCTGGACAAAGCACTGGAGAACTCTTTACATGTTAATTTGATCATATCATTTAAACTTTCCAAGCATCAATTTCCACATCTAAAAGATGGAGGTAATAATAGCTCTGAACTTGTGAAGAGCAAATCAGATTATATTTATATGTGTATATAATAGATAGATAGATAGATAGATAGATAGATAGATAGATAGATAGATAGATACACACACCTGAAGTGTTTTACAAACTTTATGGCACTCTATGTAAAGGTGAGATATAATTACTCAGGATCTGATCACCCTCAGTCTTACCTCATCTATGCCCCATCTTCTCTCCATCCCAGTTCCTCACTATTCCTCAAATAGTCTAGGTTTCTCCCACCTCTGCCCCTTTATTTGCTATTTCCCCCTACCAGGAAGCCTTCCTCTTTCACCACCCCATTCGGTCTTTACCTTCTGAGCCCTTCGTGACCAGTTCATTTTTTTCCCTTTCCCCACCAGGAAGCTTTCTTTCTCTGACTGCCCCCAACCCAGAGTACCCTCTTTGAAATCCTACAGCAAGCACATAATTATACAGAGCTTCCTAACTTCTCTTTTTCTCTTAATACCTTTTCATCTGAATCTGTTTTGTTCCCTGGGTAGACTATAAACCCTTTGAAGGGAGGATTCATCTCCATATGGTCAGTGAAGCTTTGCACTCCATGTTATGTTGTATCTTTTCAATCATGTCTGACTTTTTGGGGCCCCATTTGGGGTTTTCTTAACAAAGATGCTAGAGTGGTTTGCCATTTCCTTCACCAGCTCATTTTATAGATGAGAAAGCTGAGGCAAACACAGTAAAGTGACTTATCCACAGGGGCAGCTGGTTGGCACAGTGAATAGAGAGCTAGGTCTCTAGTTAGGAAGACATGGGTTCAAATTTGGCTCCTAATTGTGAAACCCAGGGCAAGTCATTTAACTCCATTGTTAAATGAAAGGAGTAAGGAGGGAGAGGAGGGAAAAAGTTTGCCCAGGGTCATACAGCTAGTACTTGATGGAGGCCAGATTTGAACTCATGAAAATGAATCGTACTGACTCCAATCACAGAGCTCTATCTACTGCATCATTTAGTTGCTCCTAGTATTGCATCATAACTGACTAAATGTTTGTGGTTTAGATTTGACCAGTGTAGACCCCAGCTCTGGCCCTGTAGGCCTGGCTCAAGAGGAAGAAAGAGTCCTGGCTCACGGAGAAGAATACTCTAGTCCAAATCCACACTCTGACACAATTCTTGTGTGACCTTTGGTAAGTCATTTAATTTCTATTGATTGCAATTCCTTATCTGATTAAAAAGAAAAAAGACCTGGACTAGATGGCCATTGAGTCCCTTTTACAGTATCCTATAATTTGGACTATTTTCCCAACAAGTCCTGGCTTTCCTTCCCCTTCTTTGTTGGACTACCAATAGACAATACAGATGAAAGGAGAGATCTGCCAGGTTCCCATTGCTGACTTCTGATCCACCAACTTTTCTTCCAAAGCACCTCATAGTGGTATGAGATTTCGAGCTGGAAAGAGCCTCAGAAGAGATCCAGTCTTCAAATTGCTTACCCTTGGGGGGGAGGGAAGGGGGAGGGAAGGAAGGAGACAGAATTTGGAACTCAAAAGTTTAGAAATGAATATTAAAAGCTAGGGGGTAGGAATACCAAAATTAGAAAGATCCTCATCAATGAATCAGCTAACAAGTAATTATTAAGAGTTTATAGGGGCAGGTAGGTGGATTGGTGGACTGAGAGCAAGGCCTGGAGACAGGAAGTCCTGGGTTCAGATCTAATCTCAAAACCTAGATAGATGATCCTGGACAAGTCACTTAACCCCCATTGCCTTATTACTGTTCTTCTGCCTTAGAACCAATTCACAGTATTGATTCAAAGGCAGAAGGTAAGAGTTTTTTTTTAATGGTATTCATATGTAAATGGAAATTAATTATATTTAAAAAGAAATTTTTAAAAAAGAAAACATTTTTAGGTAAGAAAGAAGTGATCTAGTTTAATCCTCTCCCATTTTACAAATAAGGAAACTGAAGCTGATAAAGTAAAAGTGACTTTCCTTTTATAATATCTATTATATATGTATATATATATATATAACATAATATAATATAATAAGGACCCACAAGGTAATAAGTAACCCTTCAAGGATTTTGAATTCAACTCCAATGGCCCCCTCAATGCCAGAACTGGGAGGGACCTGAGAGATCTGCTACACCTAAAGAGGAATTCCTTCTCTACAATATCCCCAACAACCTCCAGTATTGAAGCACTCCATAACTCCCAAGGCAGTCCATTCCATCTAGGGACAGCTGATTGCTAGTAAATTCTTCTTCACTGATGTGTTAGCTGCTACTATACAACTATCGTCCACTGCTGTTCCTTCTTCCCTCTGGAACCAGGCAACCCCAAACTGATCCTTCTTCCCCATAAAGGCCCTGCAAATATTTGAAGTCGACCATCATGTCTCCCTGCAAGTCTTCCCTTGTCCGGGCTAATCCTCCCCAATGTCTTTGGCCAAACATGATCTTGGGGGCCCCTCTCCATAGCACTGACACTCTTCAAGACTTGAGCTGGGTCACCAGTGTCCTTTCTAATTACCATTAACATAGTCAGAGATTCATAGACTCCTTGATTTCAAGTTGGAAGGGATCTCAGAGACCATTGAATCCAACTATCACATTTTGCAGATAAGGAAACTGAGGCCCCAGGAAGTGGATGACTTGCCCAAAGTCACAACAGAGGGCAAAAAAAGGCAGTTCAAAACCAAAATCTGCTACCTCAAAAGTCATTTCCTGCCCCCTCCCCCCCATATAGAAGGGCTCTCCTCTTTCTCAAGGAGCTCGGAGTTCTTAATTTTTCCCCAGAAAGTTGCATTTCTACCTAGAACAGTTCTCCCTCATCCCCTCTCCATCTACAGGCTGCTAGAATTCTTTTTCCCCTGCTGCTCTCCTCATAGGAAGCTTAGGCACAGGTGACAAAACTGTGATAGAAACCAAAAGCCAGACACTTTCCCTTAGAGTCCAAGTCTCCTTTCTCCCCAGAGGCTGGGCTGAAAGAAGGGCCCCCATCAGCTCAGCATTGGGACAAGATCAAAGTCTGGAAGCCAGAAAGAATGCAAAGGCAGGACCAAAACAAAATCCCACGGAACAAGTTTGGGAGAAGTGGAGCCTAGGAAAGGGTGTCCATTAGCAGCTTGGTGCCCAGGAAGTCCCTGGAGGAAAAAAGAAGAAGATGGTCCCTCCAAGACCAGTTCCGCCCATCTATGGCTTGCATATCCGTGCTCAGGCTAGGATGGTGACCTCAATGGGTAAGGGACCTCCTAGGCTAACCAGTCCAACCTCCTTACTTTGCAGATGAGGAAACTGAGCCAGAGGGAATAGAAAGTCATTTGCTCAAGATCAAACCTAAATCCTGACTCAAAACCCAGCATCCTTTGGAGCTAGAAGGGACCCTAGAGATGCAGTGAGTTTTAAAGCACAGGAAACTAAAGGCTGGGGCTAGAACTAGGCTTTCTAAAAATCACAAAGTCAGGAATAAAACTCAGCGCTCCCAGCCCAGTTACCGTCTCTTCCCACCTCTTCCCAGACCCAGCAACATACCAACTTCTATGGTAGTGTGATAGGTACGACATAGGTACAGGATGTTAGAGACAGTGTTGGCAAATGGCAAACAATTTCTGAGGACCCACCCCAAATGGTAGAAGAGGCCTCCTCAGGCCCCAGAGAAAGACAGGAGGCTTCCCACCCAGCCCTGGCTCCAGGGAATGGCAAGGGGCACCACTCACCACATGGTAGATGCCCAGGGCTGTGGTAGCGATCCTGACATTGAAGCAATAGCAGATGCGCTGGGTTGGGACTGCTCTGAGGGCCATGGTCGCTAGCTGCCAAGCCTGGCAGTGGCTGTCGCGTCTGTCTGCTGGGCTCTGCCAAGGTCTGCTGAAGAAGACAAGACAGCCTAGACTCCAGAGCTAAAAAGGAGAAGTCACCTCCCCACCCCACCCCACTCCCACTTCACTTCCTTCCTCTGTTGACAGAGGCCAGCCTGCAGAGAAAGGGTTTCAAAGCAAAGGAGCACATTTGCTATTTAATTTAATTATCTATGCAGTTATGGAGGATCTGTTTAAGCTAGGATGCCCTCAAGGAGTTTACATTCTAACATAAGAAAACAGGGTGCATGCGGATAAGCAAAAGCACAAGCTATACAAAGTTACCTCAAAAGACACCAGTGACTTTAGGGATCTGGAAAGGCCCTGTTGAGCTGAGCTTTGAAAGGAGCTAGAGAGAATCTAGGAAGTGGAGGTAAGAAGAGGGTGAATCCCAGGCATGAGTCAGGACCTCTGCAAAGATCTAGAGGTGGGAGAAGGAAAATCAGAAGACAGACAGTTTGGCTGAACTGAAAAGTGACTGAAAGTAAGGAATGTGTGAAAAGGCCAAGAAGGCATGGTCTCTTATGAAGCACTTTAAAAGCCAACCAAGGGGAGCAGCGAGTAACTTAATGGATTGAGAGCCAGACCTAGAGATGGGAGGTCCTGGGTTCAAATATAGCCTCAGACACTTCCTGGCTATGTGACCCTGGATAAGTCACAAAAGCCCTTAGTCCTTACCCCTCTTCTGCCTTGGAACCAATACATGGTATTAATTTTAAGATAGAAGGCAAGGGTTTAATTACTTTTTTAAAAATGAACAACCAAAGGACCTGGACACTTTATTTTTGAAAAGGGAGGGACGTCATCAAAACTAGACTTTAGAAATATCAATTTGGATCATGCTATAAGGAATAAAGAACAGGATGATTTCAGAAAGAGCTGGAAAGACCTCCATGAACTGATGCAGAGTGAAATAAGCAGAACCAGGAGAACATGGTACATAGTAACATCAGTATTGTGGAATGATCAAATGTGATAGACTTAGCAATGAATAGCAATGCAGTGATCCCGAGCAATTCTGAGGACTTATGAAAAAGAATCTTATCCACCTCCAGAGAAAGAACTGCTGTAATAGAAATGCAGAGGAAAGCATGCAACCTGTCACTTGTTTATTTGGGTATAGGATTTGGGGCTTGGATTTTATAAGATTATTCTCTTACAAAAATAAATACTATGGAAGCAGGTGTTGAGTGATAATCCATGTATAAACTGGTAGAATTGTCTGTTGGTTCCAGGAGGGGGAAGGGAAGAAGGGGAGGGAGACAACATGAATCATGATTTATGTGTAAATTCATTATTGATATAATACACCAGCTGAGACATTCACCATCCAATAGAGGAATTTTAGAGCTAAAAACATTAAGCTCTCCAGGGTTTGGTCTCTGGTTCCCCTCACCATCCTCTCCATCCAGTCACCGGCCATTCAGGTAGTTAATAAAACATTGGCCCCAGGTGGTTATAAAGGAGATTACCTGGGGGCTATTTTAGAGGGAATCCCAGATTATAATCTGGCTGCCTTGATGAAAGATCCTTATTATATAGCAACTACATTGGTAGTTCTGTAATTATTTTTTAGGTCAACAGACCACTTCTGGCATCTAGTTTAGAAAAGTTGTAAGAGTCCAATCCCACTTCAGGTGCCTGAAGGAAAAGATTGGGAACCAGGAAACATTAGATGAGCTGCCAATCTCCATTGTAAACCTTCAAACCAAACAAGCAGACAGCTTTGTAGCAAAGATGGTTATTTCCATTGAGAGAATTTTTTTTAAAAGTGGGGTGGGAGAAGGATTGGATATACCCAAAGTCCCCTCATCCCCCAAGAGATTGGAGGAAGGTATAAACTTCAAGACAAAAGAGAGGGGAGGTCTTTTAGGATTAGGTAATGTGGAAATTTTCTATCCAGCCCAAGAAATATACAGTCAGTGTTTTGGAACATATATCAGGCTAGGACTTAAAGTGTGGAAAACATGGGCACTCTTCAGGGCATACTGACCTTTTTTTTTTTTGCAAAGTCATTTCCATTCTATAATCTTGATGTTCTAAAGTAATTATAAACATTACAAAAGCCACAAGAAACATGTTCACCCATAACACCATCATGTCCCCTCCCCATTTACTATACTGATGAGTTAGGAGAAGTTTCCCTCCAGGATTCTCTTGGTTTAGTTGAATTTTCTCACTCCCAATGGGAAAGTTGCTTCTCTGTTTTGTGTGGTATATACTCTCCTATGTATACTTTCTCTGATTTCTGATTTCAATAGCTGTTTTCTTTGATAATTGCTATCTGTGTTCATTTTGGAACTGGTATTTGGAAGCTTAGGGTCCTTCCCCTTCCCTCCATATGGAAACAACCATCAGAAGCTCACTTGAATGTAAAACTCAGAACCCCTAGACCAGTGATGGCAAATCTATGGTGTGGTGTCAAAGAAGGCATGCAGAGTGCTCTCTGTGGGCAAGCAGCTGCCCTCCCTGATGACATTCTCCCTACTTCATTACTAGAAAGGCAGAGGGACTCTGGTGGAGCTGCTCCCCTCCCCCTCTCTACCATGCTTGAGGACATTTTTTTTTTCACATCATCTGCCCCTCTACACAGCAGCCCAATGGAAGTACACAGGGGCTAAGGTAGGCTGCTCATAGACAACAGAGCTGGAGGGGAGCAGAGCACTCAGATCTCACCCCTCCCCCTCTCTACACTTGCTGAAGACATTCTTCACTTCACCCACCTCTCCATCCAATAGCCCAATAGGAGCACTTTCTCCCTCTCTTGTGTGCAGTAAGAGGAGAGCCATGGAATGGGGTCTCTGAGGGGACAGGCATGGCACTCAGCCTGGGAGGAGTTGGGTAGGGGCAGGGCCCCGCACTCCATCTCTAAAAGGTTCACCATCACCATCACCATCAGCCCTAGCCTCATAATATTTAAGGGAATAGATAGATATAGTTCTAGCCCAAGATTTTCTCTCTGAAGAGAGCAGAGTGATGCTCTTGGGCCCTACCTTCCTGTTTTTCCTTCTGGCCATGAATTCAAGCCTCCCTTGAATAAGAGAGTTGGAGAAGAAGTGGCTTGAGATCTCAATTCTGCCTCCCTTCAAGTCACACAGCAATACCCTTGGGCTACATGTGAGGAAGAATCCTCAGAACATGTGAGCTTTCACTCTACTTAGGTACCTCGGAGATCCCATAGGAGCAGGGTTGGGGATCAAGGAATTGGCTAGTGCCAAGACTCTGAATACGCAAAGGAGGTGGCCACCTAGGACAACAAAACAGGGGGATATGACAAGGGGCAAACTGAACTTTTAAAAAATAAATGTACACACTTTCAAAGCCAAAATATTATATTCTCCATGGCCCGTAGAGATCTCTTTGTTGACAAATTAAACCCCATGCTTCACAGGGAATAATTATAATAATAATAAGCCAACATTTCCATAGTTACAACTCCAGAAGGCAGGCGCTATTATCATCCTCTTTTTACAAATGAAAAAGGAGTTTCAGGTAGTTTGAGTCACTTACCCCAGGCTTATACAGGGTTACTGAGCTGCAGAAGAGGGAATTCCATCTCATACCTTCCAGATTTTCCAAGTCCAATATTCTCTCCAATGTAATACTCTAACTTCTCCAGGGCATGGCTTAAAGCCTTGCGTGGAAAATAATACACAGGAGATGCCATTCTCTAACTTTGAAGAAGCTCTAGAAATGCATGGTTGTGGCTGTGTTGAAAAAGGATTGGAGACAGGAGAAGGAGCATGATGCCTGGGGAAGGACAGTTTGGCTGAAATCTAAAAGAGGAGTGAAGAGGTTATAAGCCTGAGAGTTAGGCTGGAACCAGATGGCAAATAGTTTGAAATGGCAGACAGAACAGTTAGAATTTGATCTTTAAGGATATGGGGAATCACTGGAGTTTCCTGAGTAACTGAGCCAGGTGGCACAGTGGATAGTAAGTGGATAGAGCCCCAGACTAATGTCAGGAAGATGTAAGTTCAAATCCTGCCTCCCACTAGCTGTGTGTCCTTGATCACGTCATTACTGCTCTATCTTCCTTGGTTTCCCCATAAAATAGAGACAACAATAGCACCCACACTTAGGGTTACTGAGAGGATCGAGAGATAATATTTGTAAAAGTGCCTTCTTGGAGGGAGGGAGAGAATTTGAACCCTATGTTTTTAAAAACTAATGTAGGGGGCAGCTGGGTAGCTCAGTGGATTGAGAACCAGGCCTAGAGATGGGAGGTCCTAGGTTCAAATCCAGCCTCAGCCACTTCCTAGCTGTGTGACCCTGGGCAAGTCACTTGACCCCCATTGCCTAGCCCTTACCACTCTTCTGCCTTGGAGCCAATACACAGTATTGACTCCAAGATGGAAGGTAAGGGTTTAAAAAAAAAAACTAATGTAGGGGGCAGCTGGGTAGCTCAGTGGATTGAGAACCAGGTCTAGAGATGGGAGGTCCTAAGTTCAAATGTGGCCTCAGACACTTCCCAGCTGTGTGACCTTGGGCAAGTCACTTGACCCCCATTGCCTAGCCCTTACCACTCATCTGCCTTGGAACCAATACACAATAATGATTCTAAGATGGAAGGTAAGGGTTTTTTAAAAACTAATGTAAAAAATTATTTTCATATGCAATTAGAAAAAATGAAACATTATTTTTTTAAAGTTAAAGTGTTTAGAGAACCTTAAAGCACTACATAAATACTAGCTTTAATTATTAATTAATGAATGACATTATCAGGCCTGTGCTCTTACATTTCTATTTTGCCACCAATTTGGATAAATGCATTTCTTTACTATTGGAGGGTGGGGAAGGAGTATCAGTTTGTCATTTGGGTAGAAGATGAATTGGAAAGAGAAAAGACCAATTTGGAGGGGGACAGCTGGGTAGCCCAGTGGATTGAGAGCCAGCCCTAGAGATGGGAGGTCCTAGGTTCAAATCTGACCTCAGACACTTCCTAGCTGTGTGACCCTGGGCAAGTCATTTAACCTCCATTGCCTAGCCCTTACCACTCTTCTGCCTTGGAACCAATACTCAGTATTGATTCCAAGATGGAAGGTAAGGGTTTAAAAAAAAAACA
Source organism: Monodelphis domestica (assembly GCF_027887165.1). Lineage (NCBI taxonomy): Eukaryota > Metazoa > Chordata > Mammalia > Didelphimorphia > Didelphidae > Monodelphis > Monodelphis domestica. The sequence continues at coordinate 374,790,739 of NC_077230.1, read as the reverse complement.
AAAAGACCATTAGGAGGCTACTACAATAGTCCAGGCAGGAGGTGATAAAGTTCCAAACTGGGGTGTAACCAAGTTAGCAGTGACTTAAGAGAAGAAGTCAATTCCATAGAGATTGTGGATGTAGAGTTGTTACCACTGATTCCTCAAAAGAATATACTTATCAATGATAACCAACCTCTTCCTTTTCTAAAAATTCCTTTCCCCCAGGAACATGGTTGTGCTAGGCATTTTCAGTTTTAGAATATCGTTATCCTATATATGTTATGCTATGTTGCATTGTATTATATTATAATGTTAGATGATATTATCATAATATATTATATCATATTCTATTATGTTTATGTGACATTTTGTTCTGGTATTATATTATATTGTGCTTATTATATATATTATGTTATTGTTGACAATCCAGAGGTAGCACAATCAATAAATGTAAATTGGAAAAATGCAGATGCCTAAGGAATATGGTGCTTTAACGCTTTGTGGCAGCCTACTAGAATGTGTACTGCAAGTATGAATCAGACAAGCGAATAAGTCACAAATTAAAACAAAAAAGATTTGCCCCAAAGTGAGAAGAATTAAAAATAAGAATAATGGTAACAACCAGCCCCTTGCCTTATGGGTCCCTTCACCTTGACAAGGACTTTTCCTCACTCTGTTCCCCACAACAAGCCTAAGTTGCGGTGGGGAGTGAGTGAAATGTGTAGTCACTTTTCAGATAGGGAAACTGAGGCTCAGAGGCATTAAATGCCTTCTTGTATGAGCTTTCTGGCTCCATGCAGCTAAATAGAGATGAAATTTAGAGAAAGGGGAAAGGAACCCCACCCACCCACCCCCATTCACCAAAGAGAAGAAATTCAAGCCTGGATCTTGTCTAAGCACAATGAGCAGAGACGGAAGGAGAATCCTGAGGAGCTCATAGTTGCCTGGACTGACTGCCCAGTGGAGACTCAGGGTAGTCCTCCTCACTAGAAAGCCTGTACTATCATTCGTTCCATGGCTGGAGTCTATTTTTTCAGCCAGGGATTCTCCTGGGGGTGGGGGGCATTTTCTCTTATTTTACTTTTGCTTCCCCTTCCCCCATCCCCCCATCCTTGGGCATATCTGAATCTAGGGGTCATGAACGCGAATGAAAAAGCCCCTTAGAGTGGGCCTGTACTCCAGGCTGGCTGCCTTGAAGGTCCCCCTGTTTCTCTCTTGGCCCCTCGTTCACAGAGACCCCCTTGTATAGGAGGATGTTAGGACATACCGTAACCAGGCTGGGAGCAGCCAGGGAGCAAACATGCCAGAGCCAGCCCCTGTCCCCCACCCCTAGTGACTGAGGGCCATTATCCCTCCCAGCCCCACCTCCTGGCCCAAGAGAGTCCCAGAGGTAAGAGGCCTCTACAGGGGACCTGCACAGAGCAGCTGTGGTTGCCTAAAGGAAGCTGTTTCCCTGTCCTGAGAAAAGCCACAGGCTCTGATGTCCCACAATCCCTCGTGCCCTTCCTCTCTTCATCAGTTTCAAAGGCCCCCTTTCCCATGCCGAGCTCTGGGGTCCTAGCAAAAGAGAGGATAGGAGCATGGACTGAAAGCTAAAAGGAAGCTTCGAGGTCATTTATCAAGTCAAAGGGTTCTTAACCTTTTGGGTGTCCTAGAATCTTTGGGCAATCTGGTGCCCAGATTTAAATGCATAAAATAAAATATATTGGACTACCAAGGAAACTTATCTATTCAAATAACGTGTCAAATTTATTTTTAAACAAGTTCACAGAACACCTTCTCTAGACCAAATCCCTCATTTTACAGAGAAGGAAAATGAAACCCAGGCATGTTAAAGGATTTGGCCAAGGGCCAAAGCAGGGTCTAAGCCTGAGTGCAGGTCCCATAACTCCACACTCATTGCTCTTTCCGCTGCCTTTTTTTTTTAATTCTTACCTTCTGTCTTGAAATCGATTCCAAGTGTTGATTCCAAGGAAAAGAGAGTGATCAAGGGCTAGACAATTAGGGTTAATTAATTTGTTTAGGGTCACTCAGGAAAGATATGTCTGAAGCCAGATTTGAACCCAGGTCCTCCCAACTCCAGACCTAGCTCTCTATCCACTGAGATACCTTGCTACCTCTTTCGCCTGCCTTTTGCAAGCTTTCCCAAACAGAAAAGAACCTTAGCAATCATCTATCGTTTTACAGAGAGCAGAGAAGAGAAGGGGCCCTAATAGTCACCCTAGCAATTCAGTCTTAGCAGAGTCCGGGAGCCCAGGTATCCCTTCTCTCAGACTTGTGCCCTCCCACGCTGGGAGGCGATTCTCTGAAGGAGATGCCAGGAAGACAAAGACTCTAAGGTGGGAGAGTGCAAAGGCTAGGAAAACTGGGAGCTTGGAACTCCTGAGGGCAGGCAGAGGGGAAGATGGAGCAGGGATCCCTAAGGGATTGCCCATGGGATCTCATAATAAGAACGATTCGCTTTTGTAGAATTCTTTAAGGCTCATGAGGCTATTTCTTCCCAACAAGCTAGGAAGCGACCCATTCGGGGTGTTTGGAGAGATGGGAGGCACCTGTGGCAGAGTGGGTAGACATGCTAGGGCCTTGTGAACAGAGGCAAAAGGATAGTAATAGAAAGAACACTGAACAAGAAAAAGAAACTGAACAAGACAAGAAACAGGGACAAACAGGATGGGAAGAGAATGGTGACTGTGTCTTAAAGAAGAGAAGACTTAGCGGGGACACAAGAGCTATCGTCAAACGTCTAGTCCATGCCACATTGTTTCTCCGCAACATAAATACATTAAAACAAAACCCCACAGGAACTTCACGTAATCTCATTGTTACAACATTTTATCAGTCTTCCAAGATATGAATCGGATGGTCATCAATGGCGTCTCTCCATGTGAGGGCTTGAGTCACTCGTCAGATGCTTCAAGACACTTGCTGCTACCATGCCAGAGCAAGTAGGGAAAGGTTCAGGTTTCCATCTAGCATCCCTTTGGTGGTCCCCTGTGCTCAAGACCTCAGGTAGCACATAGCAGAGCCCAGTACACAAGACTTCTCCAAAAACAGAGATCGAGGCATGTTTCCCTTCCAGAATAACCAAAATCAAAATGAAAAGGGCAGACCCAAACTGAAAGATGGCTGAGTGAAGTGAGCATTTTGGGGGGCCTCTCCCAACCTACCCTTCTAAACAACTTTTTAAACCCTTGTTTTCCATCTTAGAATCAGTACTATGTATTGATTCTAAAGCAGAAGAACCATAAGGGCTAGGCAATGGGGGTTAAGTGACTTGCTCAGGGTCACACAGTTAGGACATGTTTGAAGCCAAATTTGAACCCAGCACCTTCTGTCTCTAGAACTGGCTCTCAATCCACTGAGCTACCTAGATGCCCCCTAAACAACTTTTAAAAAGCTATTAAACCCAAATTCTAAGCTGGAAAAACAACAACAAATAAGTCATTTTTCCAGACCAGGGTAGCTTAGGAGGACAAAAAAAAAAATAGAGGTCTATGGACACTGGGATGAGGACTTAACAGGAATAAGGTTTGGTAGAAACACTGGTTGTGTGGATTATAGGGGCAGTAGCAGCCACAGCAGCAGCAGTATACCAGGAGCATCCAGTGCATAGGGATAGGAAGAGAACAGAATACCTGATCATAAAGAGATTCCATGGGATTCTCGTGCTAGCTTTGGACATAAGATCAGTCACAATTTGGCATCTCTGTTGCCCATTACTCAATTCTATTTTCCAGTTCCAGGGTAGGGAGGAGTGTTTATGGTCCTACCTGTGTAAGAACCAGAGTACAGACCAAGACAGCAGTGTGATCAAACCTCTCCCTGAATCATACCACTTGGGAAGTACCAAAGCCTTGCAGGCCCTCACTGAGTCATAAAGCAGCAAAAGACAGAAATTAAGGCTGGGTATTCACCTACACATATACTTCCGGAAGTGAGCAGAGTTCAACTTTAACATAAAGTCCAAAGTCAAGAAATAGACTGGGAAAAAAATAAGCAACTTATAAAAGAACCAAACCAAGAACCAAACCACAAAAAGTTACTGTAATTACAGGAAAATTCAAGATACAAACTCAGAAGGAGACAATGATTTAAAAACATCTATAAGTCTCAAAAGTAAAAAAAAAAAAGACTGGACACAAGTCCAATAAGAATTCCCAGAAGAACTAAGAGAGAGAGAGAGAGAGAGAGAGAGAGAGAGAGAGAGAGAGAGAGAGAGAGAGAGAGCAGTATAGTGATTTTCAAAAAATCTAATGAGGACAGTAAAGGAAATTTCTGAAAAATAAATGAGAGCTCTGAAAGAAATTTATGAAAAGAAAATAGTTTGGTAAAAGAGGCACAAAAATACTGAAGCAAACAACTTCCTAAAAATTAGATTCAAATCAAGTGGAAGCTAATGACACATGAGGAAACAAACAAACAAACAAAAAAATAATTTCTAAAAAGCAGAAAACATAAACTATCTCATAGGCAAAACAACTGACTTGGAAAAGAGATCAGGGACTGATAACTTAATAATTATTGAACTATCCTATTTCAAGAAATGACAGAAAACTTGCCCAAATGTCTTAAACTAGAAAGTAAAGTAGAAATTGGAAGAATATACTGATTGCCCACTAAAACAAGACAAAAAGCCCAAAACAAAAGCTCCCTGTAAAATGATATATCATTTGACCCAGCAATATCACTATCAGGTCTGTACTCCAAAGAGATCAAAGAAAAATAAAAAGGGCCTGAATGTACAAAAATATTTATGGCAGCTCTTTTTGTGATGGCAAAGAATTGAGGACTGAGGGGACACCTATCAATTGGGAGATGGTTAAACAAAATGTGGCATATATTGTGATGGAGTACAATTGAGCTACAAGAAAAAATGGGTGGGTAGGTTTCAGAAAAAAACATGGTAAGACTTATATGAATTGATGCAAAATGACTTGAGAAGAACTGAGAGATAATAACAACAATAATATTGTTGTAATGATGACCAACTATGAAAGACTTGGCTTCTCTGATCAATACAATGATCCAAGACAAATCCAAAGTACCCATGATGAAAAAATGTAATCGACCTATCTCTTTAGCTGGCACAGCTATAACCTTCAGATGAAGCCAGGTTGCCCCGATCAGCTTCCCACATAGAAAAGTTAAGATGAAGCAGGCGATAATGGGAAAATAGAAGACTAAACTTAAGAACTTTTTGTTACAGGACAGCTAGGTGGCTCATTGGATGGAGAGCCAGACCTGGAGTCAAGAGTACCTAGGTTCAAATCTGGCCTCAAACACTTCCTAGTTATGAGACCCTGGGCAAGTCACTTAACCCCAATTGCCTTCTATCTTTGATCCAATAAAATACTTAGTGTCAATTCTAAGACAGAAGATAAGGGTTAAAAAAATCTGTCCTCCTGCCTATCCTCATCAAGCTACATCTGTAGTTCCATACCTATAGGACAGCTCCCTTCTCCAACTATATGCCTGGGCTTTTAATAAGGGATTCTCACTAGTTGAGAGTCACCATGATGGTCTCTGAGTCTGCCTGGGGGGAAAATCATCCACTAGAACAAATCAAAGAACCAGACTGAGGCTCTTCACCATGATATTCAATTACACAGACATTTGTTCCTCAATCCCAATGGCAGGGCCCTGGGACATGGCTCTGTGGCCATAATGATAAATGCGACTTGAGTCCTACTCTCAGAAAGCTTACATTCTAATGGTCAGGCAAATAAGCCTGAGGCAGGAGAGAGTACGAAAAGGGCAAAGGAGAGTCCCAGACACCAAGAGGCTGACACATCTGAGGAGAGAGAAGGCAGAAAGATCTTAAACACTCTATATCATGGAGATGAAAGGAGATGTAACTGAAATGACTTTTCTCATCCTCAGATCCTACACAATCGCTGTCCTTTACAAACCAGATATAAACACATATGCACACACACACATACACACACACACCCATGGGTAGTTCACACATAGACTTGTATATACACACAAAGACACATCAGTACACATGTGATATCCACCTATACATGTGACCACATACCGCATACCCGCATAGATTGGCAAGTACATATACATTCACTTATGGTCACAAAGGCATGAACACACACAAATACTCAGAGAAACTATAGATGCCACACACACACGCATACACCCATAGGCAAATTACACATAGACTTGCACATTTATGCATCCACACTCAGAAGAAATCATGGAATCAGGACCAAATACAAAACTCTTCATAATTTGATCTTTTCCTTCCTGCCTTTCCAGGCATCTTTCTTGTTTTCACATACTCAATGATCCAGAGACGCTGGCCTCCTTGACATTCCCTAAATACAAAATTCCATCTTCTAGATCCTTGCTTTTGCTCAGGCTGTCGCCCATGCCTGAAGTGCTCTCCTTCCTCACCTCTGCCTCTTGGCTTCCTTTGAGACAACTCAAATCCCACCTTCTGCAGCTGTTCTCTCAGGAGCCTCTCCTACCAACCGCTGCTGGTGCCTTCCTTCTGAGATTGCCTTGCATTGACACCGCAGATCTATCTTGTATGTACAGTTGTTTGCATGTTGTCTCTTCCATTAGAATGTGAGCTCCCTGAGGGCAAAAATGATGTGGTTGCCTCTCTTTATATCCCCAGGATTCAGCATAGCTCCTAATATATAGTAACTACAAAATAAATGCTTATTGACAGGCTGGAAACATCACATGAATACATGAACAAAACAAGGGGTTTTTAAGAGTACTTGAACATGCTGGAGACCAGACACTGTCAAGAAGCTTTGCAATGCAATGATCCAGGACAATTCTGAGGGACTTATGAAAAAGAACACTATCCACATCCAGAGAAAGAACCGTGGGAGCGGAAACACAGAAGAATAACAACTGCCTGATCACATGGGTCAATGGGGATATGATTGGGGATGTAGACTCTAAGTGATCACCCTAGTGCAAATATCAATAATATGGGAAAAGGTCTTGATCCATGACACATATAAAACCTAGTGGAACTGTGCATCTGCTAGGGGAGGGGGTTGGGGGAGGGAAAGAAAGGAAAGAACATGAATCATGTAACCATGGAAAAACATTCTAAATTAATTCATTAAATAAAATTTTTCAATTAAAATTTTTTTAAAAGAATAATTAGCTTTGGTCCTAGAAAAAAAGGATAGGGCAATTGACTTCAAGCCAGGAAGTCCTAGGTTCAAATCCTGATTTGGGTACTTTGTGTAATCCTGGACAAGTCACTTAATTTTGTTGGGTCCAAACTTTCTATCACTAAATGGCCACTAAGAACCCTTCCAAAGTTGGACTTGATGGCCACAAAGATCCTTCTAAGTTTATGCTCCTAAGAGGGAGTAGGGTGAAGTAGTAGAGGCTCTCTAGAGGATTTGGGACTTGAGTTTGAACTTGAAGAAATGAGGAAGAGGGACAAAGGGAGTGAAGCCAAAAGGGAAGTGGGAGTAAGGAGGCTATTTTGGGCAAAAACAACAGGCGTTATGACCTAAAGGTGAGACCCCTCCTCCCTGGCAGAAGGTACAGAATAAGACATATGCTTTTGGATATGGTCAATGCAAGAATTAGTTTTGTTTGACTGTATATTTGTTACAAGGATTTTTTCCTCTGGTAGAGGAATGAAGTGGGATGGAGAAAAAACAAATGCTTGTTAATTGAAAAAATTAATGAAAACAAAAATATTGGAGATGAGAATGAATAGGGAGGGTAGGGTGTGCTTGGTGAATATTTTTGATCCATTTAGACCAGAACAGTGAGAAATTGGGGGGAAATGTCATATAAGTTTGGACTGAGACTGGAGGCAGATTCCAGAGGCTTTGAACGTCAGGGAGAGGAGTTCGGATGTGAATAAGAAGCCATTGTTAGTATATAGTGAAACAAGTACAAGATCTGGATTCAGAACATCTGGATTTGAGTCCCAAATCTCTCTACTACTTAACTACCTATGTGAACTTGAAAGAGCCATCTGCCTCTAAGCCTCAGTCTTCTAGTCTGTAAAATGAGGGTAATTATACACAAACAAGAAACCTCAGAGTCATGATGATTATATTAAAGGTAACATGTAAAACACTTTCTAACGGGCATCTAATAGCCTTATTATTACTATTGTTGAGGCATTGTTTTTATGCAAATGCTAAATTATTATTAGGTAAAGAGGAAATGCCCTTTTGGCAGCTTCAGGAGAAACCTCTGGGGTCCAGAGGTGATGTAACTTGTGTAAGTGTTACACCAGGGCCTGCTACACTCCTTGGTTCTGACTTTTTTTTCTTAAACCTCACCTTCCATCTTGGAACCAATTGGTTCCAAGGCAGAAACGTGGTAAGGGCTAGGCAATGGGAGTTGAAGTGACTTACCCAGGGTCACACAGCTGGGAAGTGTCTGGGGTCAAGTTTGAACCCAGGATCTTCCATCTCTAGGCCTGGATCTCAATCCACTGAGCCCCCCCCCAACTTTTCTTCCACTAGAGAGCTCCCATTCTTGGTTTGATCAATAGCTACTTGCATTGGTTTCTCTCTGAAGCTCCTTCTTCTGGCCCAGGCTTCTTAGACCAGAATCTCACTCCACTGGAAAAGCTACCTCACTCTGCCTCAGGCTTCTGAAAGGGAAACAAAGTCCCAGAGTCATAATCACCAACCCTGGTTGTCCATTCAACTGTAAGGGACTGAAGGGTCAGTCCTAGTCCCATCTAGCATTGCTCACCTCACTCCACCCTTATCAGGATTGAATCAAAACCCTTGTTTGTTTATTTTTTAAACCCTTATCTTCTGTCTTAGAATTGACACAGAAAAAACGAGGGGATGCCCATCAATTGGGGAATGGCTGAGCAAATTGTGGTATATGTTGGTGATGGAGTACTATTGTGCTAAAAGGAATAATAAAGTGGAGGAGTTCCATGGAGACTGGAACAACCTCCAGGAAGTGATGCAGAGCAAGAGGAGCAGAGCCAGGAGAACATTATACACAGAGACTGATACACTGTGGTACAATCGAAGGTGATGGACTTCTCCATTAGTGTCAATGCAATTTCCCTGAACAATCTGCAGGGATCTAAAAAACACTATCCACAAGCAGAGGATAAACTGTGGGAGTAAAAACACCAATGAAAAGCAAATGCTTGAATACAGGGTTGGAGGGGATAAGACTGAGGAGGGACTCTAAATGAACACTCTAATGCAAACACCAACAACATGGAAATGGGTTAGAAACAGGAACACATGTGATAACCAGTGAAATCGTGTGTCGGCTATGGGAGAGGTGGTGGGAGGGGGGGGGGAGGAAAAGAAAATGATCTTTGTTTCTAATGAATAATGTTTGGAAATGACCAAATAAAATAATGTTTAAAAAAAAAGAATTGATACAGATATTGGTTCCAAGGCAGAAAAGTGGTCATGGCTATGCAATCAGAGTTAAGGTGACTCAGCCAGGGTCACACAGCAAGGAAGTAGCTGAGGCCAGATTTAAACTTAGGAAGATGAGTCTTCCGACTGCAGCCTGGCACTCTATTCACTGTGCTACCTACCATTCTTAATGCAGTCTAAAATTGAATGAGTTTTTCTGGCTTCTACATCACCATGTCTACTCATATTGAACGTAACCGGCATTAAAACTATCAAATTTCTCTCAAACTGCCCCTCTTTCCTCTGCCTCTGGAGCCAAGAAAAATATATCAAATCTTTCCTCCATAGAGCTCTTGAGATATTTGAAGATAGCTCCAGGCTCCTCTTCTCCAGACTAAGTAAGCATCCTTAAGTCCTTCCACTGATCTCCCTGCAAGGTCCCCAGTGCCCTCACTGGAACCAGGACCAGGACTTTGTCTCAGGTGTAAATTTTAGAGGGGGGAGGATGCACTCTTGCTCCTCCTTCAGTCACCTAGGAAACCCAGGAGATCCTGACTGCATCCTTCTCTACCCCCAACTCAGCAACCACCCCCAGCCCCATTCTCTTCCCAGTAGTGACCATTCCTTGGAAGTCTTAAAGTTCTATACCATCCTTTAGAAGTTGTAAAGCCTCATGCAATCTGAAGGAGTCCTCCTTCCTCCTCTGGAGTCTCATCCCTGGAAAACAATCCCCAACAGACATTCATTCAATAGCACTAACACTCCCCATGCCCCAGCAGTATGGCACCTGAATCCCAACTGTACCCCACCTTCCCCACCATGATCACTTGCCCAGGTACAAAAATTGCTAGTTTAATGCCTGCCTCTCTCCCAGCCATCCTCGTTACTCTCCTCCGATGGGACTCTCAAGTGGCCCTTGGAACTGCGTACAATATTCTAGAGATTGTCTGACTACAAGGATTAGTCTAGGATCATAGATTTAGAGCTACGAGGGATCTAACGGTCTTCTAGTCCAACCCTCTCAATTTCCAGAGGAGAGGACTAAGGCTCAGTGATCTTAATGACTGACTTGCTTGAGGTCCCATATGTAATAAGGCAAAGTCAGAATTTGAACCCAGATCCTCAGATCCTCTCACTCTTACTTCAAATGCATTTTCCCAATTCTAAAATCATAGAATCATAATGGTAGCCAGCACTTTAAGGTTTTTGTGAAGCCCTTTGAAATATCTCGTATTTTCTTCACAACAACCCTAAGAGGTAGCTGTTATCATTGTCTCCATTTCACTCACTCTCAAGAGTCAGTGATTTGCCCATGTTCACACAGTTAGTAAAGCTCTCAATTATAATCTAGAATGTTCTATTCAAAGAACTGGAAGGGACCTTGGATATTCTATTTCCCATGCTTACTACCTATAAGACCTTGTATAAGTCATTTACCATCTATAGCCTTCAGTTTCCTCACCTGTAAAACAAGGGGATTAAAATAGATGACCTCTGAGTTACCTTTTATCCCTGGACCTTTTATCCTGGTTTTCCTAAATCATCCAAACCAAGTCTTCATTTAATGGCTAAGGGGAAAGACCCAGAAAGGTCTTTTTTCTTCTTCTAATCAATAGTCACGGCACTAAATCATAGCACTTAGACTTAAAACTTGAGTCTCGTAGGACAATACTTTTTCTACAACATCAAAGCCTTAGCTTTATCAAAGGAATATTTTATAGAGCTAGGAAAAATAATAATAAAATTCTTAAAGAGGAACAAAAGATCAAGAAAGAAAATAAAGGGTAATGATGACGGTCTATCAGTATCAAAATGATTTGGTACTAGTTTAAAAAAAATAGAGAGGTCAAGGGCAGGTAGGAGGCTCAGTGGATAGAGCACCAGACCTGAAGATGGGAGGTCCTGGGTTCAAATTTAGCTCATACACTTGCTAGCTGTGTGACCCTGGGAAAGTCACTTAATCCCCATCACCTATACATTACCACTCTTCTGTCTTGGAACTGATAACAGTATTGATTCCAAAATGGAAGGTAAGGGTTAAAAAAAAAATAGAGAGAGGTCAAACAATTTACATAAGCAAGCAAAAAGCAATAAAGTAATAGCTTTGCCTAGAAAAGTTCAAAGACACCAGGTACCAAGGAAAGGACTCCCTCTTTGGCAAAAATTACTGAGAAAACCAGATACCAGTCTGGCAGAAATTAAGTTTAGACCAACATTTTACACTATTCACCAAGATGAGCTCCAAATAGATACAATGACCTAGATATAAAAGGTCAGATTATAAAAAGAAGCAAGGAAGAAATCACCTTTCTCCTTTCTCTGAATAAGAGAAGAGTTCATATCTAAATGAACAATCAAGAGAATCAAACAGAACTAAAGAAACAATTTATGCAATGACAGCAGCAATGTAAAGAACAGATTCAAAAGATCTTAAGATTGTGTTCCATTCAACAAGAAACCATAAATTCAGAAGACTAAAAAGGAAACTCACCATTCACCTCCTGCCAAAGAGGAAATGAACTTAAAATTCAAACAGGGACATAGAATTTCAAACATGGTCAAAGTGGGAATTTGGTTGGTTGGATAGACATGTCTAGAAGAGGGTTTTGCTTTTCAGTGGTTGTCCTAGGAGATCATGGGAGAGACAGATTATGAATGCATGTACAAAGAAAGGAAGAAATACATTTTTAAGCCTCTGTTTGATGCCCCCCAACAGGCCTCATAGGTCAAGTTAGTGAAAGAGAGAGAGAACGCCACGATGTCCACCAATCTCCAAGCCCTGTACTTTGTCCTCTCTTCATATCTCCCTTGGAAAGCAACAAAATGCTGGTGATTGTGGTGATGAAAGCAATCACCAGACCTTGATAAAAACTCCTCCCCAAGGAAAAAGATCACAAAAGCCCTACATCAGAAGTCCAGCCTGGCCAAAACTGTTTCTAAGGCAAGTCACAAGTCTAAGGGGAATAAAATGGAAGCAGAAGCCAAGGGTTGCTTCAGAGAAGTCTGCCCGCACACTGTGAGGAGTGTTGCAAAATGGTTGTTTTTCTCAAAACATCTTCCTCTTTGAAGCCTGCCCCTCTGACCTCAGTGATTCCAGCCCTGCCTGGCTCTGACAATCTGGCCCAGGACCAGGCTTGGGGGTACATCAGGTCCCCTCCTCACCCTTTTATATTGGACTTTCTATGGGAATAAATATCCAGAAATGGGAACCAAGTCTTGGCCTCCCTGCCCTGAGAAACAGGGAAGCAGAGATAGGTAGATGTTAAGACAGAACTGAAATGCCAAAGTCAAGATCTGAAATTAGTTACGGGACAAAACAGGGAACTTCCCTCCCCAATCTCTTTGTCTCCCAGGGTCTCCTTCCCCATGACACTTCTATTTACTTTTTAAAAATTTAAATTAAATTTTCATTTTTAAAGAAAAAGGACTAATATGTACAAAAATATTTATAGCAGATCTTTCTGTAGTGGCAAAGAACAGAAAATCGAAGGGACACCCACCAGTTGGAGAATGGCTGGAATATCACTGTGCTCTAAGAAATGAAATTTCAGATTTCAGAAAAACCTCGAAAGACTTATATGAACTCATACAAAGTGAAGTAAGCAGAACCAGAACAGTGTATACAATAACAGCAGTATTCATAATCAACTGTGAATGACATGGCAGTTCTCAGCAATGCGTGGTCCATGACAATTTGGAAAGACATGATGAAAAATACTATCTGCCTCCATCGAAAGAATCTATGGAATCTGAAAGCAAATCAAAGAATACTTTTTTAAACTTTATTGTTCTTGAGATTTTTTTTAGTCTGGTTTCTTTTGCAACATGGCAAATATGAAAAATGTTCTCCATGACTTCACATGTATAATTTATATCAAATTGCTTGTCTTCTCAAGGAGGGGAGAAAGGAGACAGGGAGAGAACTGAGAATTCAAAAAAATTTTAAACAAATGTTAAAGGGATCAGCTATATGGCTCAATAGATTGAGAGCCAGGCCTAAAGAAAGGAGTTTCTGGATTCAAATCTGATCTCAGACACTTCCTAGCTGTGTGACTCTAGGCAAGTCACTAAACCTGCTCTTCTGCCTTGGAACTAATACACAGTATTGATTCTAAGACAAAAGATGTAGGTTTTTAGAAAAAAAAAAGTTTTTAAAAATTTATATGTGATTCAGAAATATTAAATGAAATCAATAAAAAATATATTGGAGAAAAAACAAATTTTTTTTTCATTTTTATTACATGCATCAACAAACATAGACAACCCCAAAATACAAAGAACAGAAAATATTATATATGAAAGTGTAAATTTTTGTCATATCAGTTTGTTTTTTAAAAACACACATTGACTTTAACATGGTAGTAACAAAATTGCCATTTGTCTGTCTCCTTTGGAACCTCTTTGTTTTCTTCTCGGTATTTTTAATGTTTCATTGATATTTTTCTCTTTTTTCCTTCCCTTTATAATTTCTTTCTCTCTCTCTTTTTCTTTCTTTCTCTTTTTCTTCCTTTCTTTCTTCCTGAATCTCTGTGTCTCTGCTTCTCTAGCCCATATTGTGGATAATATGAGAGTCATGAAGGGAAAGGGAAGGGAAGGAAAAGTGAGTCTAGAAATTTGTTGTCTTTTTGGTTGTTGATGACCTACTCCTGAGGCTTCCTTTAGAGGAGAAATAAAGACCCACTTGGGTCTTAAAATATCTCTCTCCTGACTTTTCTTTTCTGCCTTGATGTTTTCTCCTATAGTTCCACCAACTGGTGTCCCCCAGAGTAAAACATAGATCTCTGAAGAGTTGGAGCCAGAGTTATATACCAGACACTAGCTACTCTTTATAAACTTAGAGATGAGAAATCCCCCTATTACAAATATAAACCCTTAAATATCCTCCAGAACACACCGGAATCATTCTGGAATCAAAAGATCATCACAAACACAAATGTTACCCACACTCATCCAAACATAACATTGGCACAAAAATTAAGAATGTTTTTAATAAAAATTGCCCCGTCAAACATTCATAACCCCCAAACTATAAGGAATAAAGACATCTCAAAATATGGAGACTGAGAAAAAAAAACAGATGGAAACAGATGATGTTCCCTGGTTTCATCTCCATCATCCTGTTTGCTTTTCTAGTTGTCCCAAAGATGCTGTCATTGAAGCTACAGAGGAAGAGCTCATATTCCAATGCTTTTATTCAATTTAAAAAAAAATAACATACTATCACTTTACTATTAGTATGTTGAATACTGAACAAAAGAAAATAGTAAGATAATAACTTGTTCCAGAGATTTTTCTTTCTTAACTCCATGAAAAAAGAAGACAATGAGATAATACTATTCAAATCTGTGATTTCAAAAGTATAGGTTATCTCTACTCATCAAAGAATCTCATTAATGTAGTTCCATTTGGGCACGTGATTCCAGAAAGCAATTTGCAACCTGTAGGGATGATATTAGGAAATAAGTATTGCTTTATTGGTTTAGAGATAAGAGGTGGAGTGGCTGGCTTGAGAAAAAACTGGAGTTTGAAGCAGAGCTGAGAGAGCATGTTAATTTCAGATGTGACAGTTATAACCAGTTTTCATTTTTTCCCCTTTCTTTCTTTCTTTTTTTTTTTTGGAGCCAATGTTGGCTCCAAGGCAGAAGAGTAGTAAGGGCTAGGCAATGAGGGTCAAGTGACTTTACCAGGATCACACAGCTGGGAAGTGTCTGAGACCAGATTTGAACCTAGGACCTTCCGTCTCCAGGTCTGGCTCTCAATCCACTGAGCTACCCAGCTGCCCCATAACCGTTTTTCTACATCAATTACTCTCTCTGGCAGTTGGGAGTTGGTCTCTGGCAGTTGGCAGAGACACACACTCACAGACTCTCTCTCAGGGCTAGAGAAGGTAACATCTTTGCCTCTCTCTCTGTCTGAGGGAAAGATCTGAAGGAGCTCAGTGTTTTCCTTTCCCAACCTGGGAAACACTATTGAATATCTATTGTGGTTTTTGTAAATTGTTTAACTCAGAGAAGACCAAAGAAAAACCTGGTCTTTGGTTTGGACTCTGAATCTGTTAAGTCTTAACAGATTCAGAGTCCTAACTTGATTCTTGTTGAGACTCAACCAGCTAGCCTTTGTTATTTTATAATTTGAAGGCAAAGTTAAGAATTATAAGCATAATAGTGGTAGTTTTTATTTAGATAGTATAAATTTGGGTTAGTCAGATCAAGGAGGAGTAGTGTAGCCTGTGAAACACAGGAGAAGTGGTTCCTTGCAGAACCAGGGAGTTTATTTGGGTGGATTTAGAACCCCTTAGAATTAGAAATCCTTTATTTATCCTTATATATTTCAATAAATACTTCATTGTTTAAGAGTCTCTTAAGCATCCTTGGGCCTGGCACTGAAGGGAAGTTTACATTTGAGCTTCACTTCATCACTGAGGATACTTTTGATTACCTCTATCAAAAGTATCCAAACAGTTTTTTTTAAACCCTTACCTTCCATCTTGGAATCAATACTGTGTATTGACTCCAAGGCAGAAGAGTGGTAAGGGCTAGGCAATGGGGGTCAAGTGACTTGCTCAGGGTCACACAGCTGGGAAGTGTCTGAGGCCAGATTTGAACCTAGGACCTCCCGTCTCTGGGGCTAGCTCTCAATCCACTGAGCTACCCAGCTGCCCCCTCCAAACAGTTTTGAACAGTTTTTCTATCTATATTTTGTGTAGTTTGCCATTATTTTTTTATTTTTACAAACCATACACCAAAAGTTACTAAGTTGTGTATTCTATTTGACCCATCAATGCTACTACTAGGCTCACACCCCCCAAATAAGACAAAAAACAAGAGAGTTCTTTAATACACAAATACTAATAGCCATTCTTTTTGTGGTAGCAAAGAACTGGACTCTAAGGAGAAAATGCCTATCAATTTGAGAACAACTGAACATACTGTGGTATATGAACATAAAAGACTTTCATTCTATGAGAAATTATGTAAAGGATGTTTTCAAAGCAATCTGGGAAGACATATGGACTGATGCAGAATGAAGAGAACAGAACCAAGAGAACAATTTATACAGTAACAACATCATAAAGACAGAAAACTTCAACAGACTTAAGAAATCTGACCAACACAAGGACCAACCACAATTCCAGAGGACCCATGATGAAACGTGATCCTAACAGAGAGATGATGGACTCAAGGTGAAAATGGAAACAGATTTTTGGATGAGGCTAGTTTGGAAATTTGTTTTGCTTGACTTTGTTGCATTAGTTGCAAAGGTTATTAGGGTTTTTCTTTCTCAGTGGGAAGAAAGGAGGTAGGAAGGAGGGAAAAGGTTGATTTTAAAAATTAATACCACAGTGAGGTTTTAAGAGTTATACTTTGGTAGAGTTAGGTGAAAGAATATCATTATCTTTATTTAGAGATGAAGAAACTGAAGCAACTTGCCCAGTGGCACAGCTAGCCAGAGGGAAAGTGAGGACTCAAACCCAGATCTTCTCAATACAAATATAAAGTTCTTTCTACCCTGCTGTCCCTTGGGGAAAAGGAGAGGCTCTAAGTAGTAAGAGCAAAATAATGGCACTGGATGCTTAGGAACCCAGGACAAATAAGAAGAGGATGGAAAGCAGGGCAGGAGAGAGACTGGAGGTGTGGGAAAAACCCAACCAAAGACAAATCTCTACTTTACAGTTTTACCTCTGACAGCTCTGCCTAAAACAACTTTGCCATTCTCCCCAAAATTGGCCCAGAACATATTTACACACCTGAGAACTTCGCTTCCCAGTTGTCCAATCTCAGAGCTCCTGGCCACTCTCAATATTGAGTTATACACATCTGTGTACATGCATCACAGCTCTTTTAATCCCAAGAGAGAGTAAAGAAGCATTTAAGTGGCCTTGATGAGTTCAGGTTTCCTTTCTCGAATGAATAGCATCTGAGGGTATTGAAAGAATAGGGCAGGTATGATTACTGAATTCATGTCAATAACCTTTAAAAGACCAGAAAGAATGAGAGACATACCACAAGAATAGAGAAAGACAAATGTTCTGATTTCCAAGAAAAAGAAGGTGATAGAGTATATAAATAATAGGTCAGTAAGAATGGCTTCAATTAAGGATGGTAAGTGAAAACAAAAAAGAAAGCAATGATCACAAGGAGGCAGCATGGGTTCATCAAGGATAGATCATACAAAAGAAAATAAAAGTTACCCCAGATTAACTTTATACCTTTTTCTGATAGAATTTCCATCTTAATAGATCAAAAGAATGCTCCTGTGACTCACTTTAATTCTATTTTTTATTCAAATATATTTTATTTTTCAAATTACATGTAATAATTTTCAACATAAGTTTTCCAATTATAAGATATAAACTGTCTCCCTCCTTTCCTTCCCTGCCTCTTCTCAGGGATGGTAAGCAGTTTGATCTGGGTTTTACCTGTAATATCATGCAAAGCACACTTCCATATTGGTCATTATTTTAGAGAAAACTCATATAAAACCCAAACCCCCAAATAAAACTGTAAATAAACTGATGTGAAAGATAGTATGCTTTGATCTAATTCTGACTCTAACAGTTCTTCCTCTAGAGGTGGATAGCATTTTTTGTCAGAAGTCCTTCAAAACTGTCCTGGATCATTGTATTGCTATGAGTAACAGTCTCACAATTTATCATCATACAATATTGCTGCTACTGTGTGCAATATTCTCCCATTTCTGCTTATTTCACTTTGCATCAGTTCATGCAGATCTTTTCAGCTTTTTTTCTGAAATCATCTTGCTTTTCATTTATTAGAGTACATAGCCTACTGTATTCCATCACCAACATATACCATAATTTGTTCAGCCATTCCCCATTCCATGGACATCCCCTCAATGTCTAATTCTTTGACACCACAAAAAGAGCTGTTATAAATATTTTTGTCCTAGTAGGTTCTTCCCCCACCTTATAAAAATCTCTTTGGTATACATATCCAGTAATGCTATTATTATAGGATCAAAGGGTATGCACAACTTACCTTAATTTTAACAATGCATTAAACCAAATCTCCCAAGCTTTTCTTAAGGATAAAATGGAGATATGTGGGCTAGACAATATTATAGTCAGGTATGTTTGGAATTGGTTGAATGACCAACAAATGAGCCACACTGCTCACACTACTTCTGGCACACTCTCCAAGCTATTCCATCTTCCCACGGGCTTTGGGCACTCTCCTTCCCTTCCTGTTTTCTCTTCTTTCCCCTTTCTATCACCTAGCCAGCTCTTCTTTATTGTTTTCTCTTTTAGAATGTAAGCTCCTTGAGGGTAGGAACCATCTTTTTTTTTAATCCATTGCACTTAGTACAGGAGCTGGCATATTGAAACCAGTCCATTGATTAAGCATTTATTAAACACTTATGTGCCAAGCACTGTGCCAATAACTGAGGATATCAAGAAAGGGAAAAGGTAGTTCCCTGCCCTCAAAGAGCCCACAGTCTAATGGGAGAAATAACATGCAAACAAGACACAGGCAGGATGAATTTGGAAAGAATTGACAGAGAAGAAATACTAGACTTAAGGGGCAATCAAGAAAGGTTCTTGTGAAAGCTAAGAGTTTAACTGGGGCTTGAAGGAAGCCAGAATGAGATGAGAATGGAGAGAATCCAGGCATGGAAGGCAGCCAATGAAGGTACTTAATAAATGCTTTATCAAGTGTAAGCACTTAATAAATGCTTTCTCTATCTATTTATCTGTGACCAGACCCAAAGAGCAGTCATTAATTATTTGATGCATCTTGGGAAAAGCTCCCTCATAGAATGCTCTGCAGATCTGTATTTGACCTTGTGCTATTTATTCTTTTTGTCAAAGGCTTAGATGGTTTCTCTCACTCAAGAATGACAGAAAGCTTGGAAAATACAGCTAACCAAGTGGATGACCACCAGGATGCAAAAAGATCTTGATTAACTGGAATATTAGGCTGGATCTACCAAGATGAAATATATTAGGGGAAAATCTACAATCTTATATTTGTATTCAAAATCAACTTTACGAGTACAAGATGGGGGAAATGGGGCTAGACAGCAATTTATCTGAAAAGATAGGAGGTCTGAGAGGGCTGAAAGCTCTGCATGAATCAATAGTGTGATACAGTAACAAAGAAAGCAATTGAAATATAGGATTATATAGAAATCCCCTAGCATTCAGTGTTTCTCATGATCTGATCCCTTCTTGTCTTATTTTTTTTTACTTTTACCTTCTATAGAATAGATATATCAGTTCAAAGGCAGAAGAATGATAAGGACTAGGCAATTATGGTTAATTGACTTGCCCAAGGTAACACAACTAGGATGTATCTGCAGTCAAATTTGAACCCAGGACCTCCCATCTCCAGGCCTGACTCTAGCCACCAAGCCTCCTAACTACCACTCTTTCTGCCTTTCTAGTTTTCTTATGCATTGTTAGCCTTCATGTACTCTGATCCAGCCATACTGGTGTACTTACAAACATTTCATTACACACAACCTTTTATTCCTGTCTTGATCTTTTTCCCTGCCTATCCCCTACCTCCTGGTCTCTGCCTCAAAACACAACTCAAAGGTAATCTATAGCAGAAGACCTTTCCACTTCCCTTAACTGCTAATACTTTCTCTCTGAGATTGCCTCATATCTACTTTGCATGTATTTTTGTATGTAACTATGAGGATCTCAGAGACTAGCTAGTCAATTGCCTCATTTTACAGATGAAGAAACTGAGACCCATAGAGGGGAAGTGACTTGTCTAATGTCACATTAATAGTAATCATCAAAGGTCGAATTTTAATCCAAGTCCTTGGATTTTTATTTTGGTTTCTTTTGTTGTTTTTTGGAAATTTCTGTTTTAGTTTATAAAATATAGAAATAGCCAAATACAGTGCTCCTATGACTATGCCATACTCCCTCTTTTGTTTGCTCATAGTTGTAATCCTGAAACCTATCTCTCTCTTTAGCCAGACTAGAATTTCCTTCAGGGCCCTTCCTGGCCCATCCTTCTCAATGTAAATCAAAGGGCATTCCTAAATACCTTCTCCATGCAGGACCCTGTATCTGACACTGAGAGGGCTCCCAGATGAGGCTCTGCCCTTGGGGAGCTTATATTCTAGTGGGAGACACAAGAAATTTTGCTAGAAGGAAACACAGACAATAGGATAGCTTTGAAAGTTACATGTTAAATTTACTATGTATTTAAGGGGAAAAAGCAAATCATATATAAAAAGAGGTTTATATTTTCATATACAATCTTTTCTATTCTCTGCATATGGAAATGTTCATTTCATTTATGTTTGTTAAGACAAAGAAAAAAGAAAGAAAAAGGAGAGAATTAACTATACCAAGTAGCCTATATTTGTGTATTTAGGTGGCACAGTAAATAGAATGCTGAGCCTGGTGTCAAGAAAACCCAATTTTAAGTTAAATCCAGACTCAGACACTTACTAGATGTGTAACCCTGAGTGAGCCACTTAACCTCCCTTTACATCAGCTTGCTCAACTGTAAAAATGGGAATAACAATAGCACCTACCTCCCAGAGTTGTTCTGAGGATCAAATGAGATATTTGTATGATTCTTAGCACAGTGGCTGGAACATAGCAGGGACTTAATAAATGCTTATTTCCTTCTTTCTTTCTTCCTTCCTATAATAAATGTCTAATGAACAAGTGCCCTCTGGGGAAGTAGAGACAAGGGGGCTGGAATGGACTGGAAGCCTTCCTAGGAAATACAAAAAAAAAAGGCTTAAAATAAAAGAAGAAGGGATTAGGGTGAAGAGGAAAAGCCAACATGAACAGAGCTTGGAAAGGTAGAGGCAGGTTTAAAGGAAATGATGACTTTCTGGATCCAGGTGGAGTAGAGAATCTCTGAAGGGGATGATGACTAGGGGGGAAGAAGTTACCAACTGACTGCCAAGCGTCTAGAATAGAGAAGCACTGAGCAAATAGTGGATGCTCATTGTTGATTATCAATTAGCTTTTGGGGGAAGGGAATGCTGAAAGTGTGATCAGTCCAGTACAAAGAACTATTCAGTGTGGCCTAAAGCCGCCATGCCCTTGAAAGGCCTCTCAGGCCTGGGACTTCCCAATGGAAAGTTACTTGCACCTGCAACAAACACAATGAACCCATTAGAGGGAAGCTTTGAGAACTTGTGCTTTGATAAATGAGGAAGGCAGGGAAAAAGCAGCTGGCCAAGCTCCCACATGGACAAGGGTTTGTTTATCCCAATGATCTGGAATGGAAACCAACAATTCCTGCCCACCCAGACCAGAACATTCTTTATTCTGAGGTCTCTTCCAGTTCTAACAACCTTTGACCCCCTCCTCTCAGACATTCTATATTCCAGAACTTCCTAGCTCTGAGAGGATAGATTCCAAAGTCCTCTCCCAGTTCTGACATTCCCTGTTCTAAGGGCCCTTCCAATCTCTGACATTTAACATTCTAAAGTTGCTTCCTAGTTCTGATATTCAGTATTCTAAGGGCCCTTCTAAACCTAATATTCTATTGTATTAGGTCCCTTCCAGCTCTGATGTTCTGCAGCCTGACATTCTATGCAATAAGTGCCCTTTTCGTCCTTACATTTGAGGTCCTAGACGACAATATTCTATTTTCTAAAGTCTCTCCTACCCCTTACTTTTTATGCTTTATTTTTCCATGCTATAACGTGCTTCTGATGCTCCACATCCCAAGATCTTGAGTCAATCACTTGACCACTCTTGAATCTGTTTCCTTTTCTGAAACTTGGGGGATGGATTGGCCTCTTAATGGCCCTTTCAATTCTCAATCTATGGCATTACAGAATCAAAGAGTAAGCACAGGTTTATTATAGCCATTTGGACAGTTCCAAATTGCCCTCCAGAATGGGTGGATCTGTAAAAATTAAATTAGACTCTAGTAATAGAAATATTATATTTTATGAGGTTCATTAAAGATTATAAGAAATCAAGGAATAAAGAAATACAAAATAAGAAAACCATGTGCCTAGGACTGATTATCCCATTCAGAGTGACCGTGCTTAGCTTACTTACTACATCATTGCAATGGCTGAGAATGTGTGTGTGAGGCAGAGAACCAGTTAAATACTCATTGTGATCTCGCCCAGGTGGAGACTCAGATGAGATTATAGGGAATTCTGGGAAGTACCAAGGACTTCTGGGAATTGAAGTCTAGGGTTCAAATCTCCATTTTACAGATCAGTTAACAACTCCATCAACAATGCATTAGTGTCCCATCTCCTCCAACATTTATCACTTTCCTCTATGTCATAACAGCCAATCCTACAGGTGTGAGGTGGTACCTCAAAGTTGTTTTAATTTACATTTCTGAAATC
The DNA here is from genome assembly GCF_027887165.1 of Monodelphis domestica. Taxonomy (NCBI): domain Eukaryota; kingdom Metazoa; phylum Chordata; class Mammalia; order Didelphimorphia; family Didelphidae; genus Monodelphis; species Monodelphis domestica. The sequence continues at coordinate 374,768,096 of NC_077230.1, read as the reverse complement.
AAGAGGGATTTAGAAGATTTCCAATTGATTATTGATAGTTTTGATTTCTTCATCTGAAAATTGTTCATTCATATCCTTTGACTATTTGTCAATTGGGGAGTGACTTGGATTCCTATAAAGTTGACTTACATGAACTTGCTTTTTAAAAAGATTTTGTTAACTGTATTGCAATAAAGTTGTTTCCTTTGTAATCATATATATATACATATATACATATATATAATCTTTTTTCATGCAAAAACATGATTCTACAAAGGGATCCATGATACAAAGTGTCTAGTGTTAGATGAAGCATTTGAGTTCAGATCTTCCTGACTCAAAATCCATCACTGTATCCATGATTAAGAAATAAATTACAATCCAAGTGGGCCCTGCAACATATTTTTCCCATGCCCCTTAAAGATAATACCTTCCTTTTCAGATCATCTTTCATTAATACTATATATATCTTACATGTACAGGTTTGGATTTTTTTGCATGTTGCCTCCCTCCTTAACTTTTTTCCCTTAACTTCTGTCTTAGAATCAATACTGTGGATTGGTTCCAAGACAGAAGAGTGGGAAGGGCTAGGCAATGGGGGTTAAGTGACTTGCCAAGGGTCACAAAGCTAGGAAGTATTTGGTCAAATTTGAACCCAGGACCTCCCATCTCTAAGCCTGGCTTTCAATCCACTAAGCCACCTGAATGTAAACTTTTTGAGGACAAGGACAATTTTTGTCTTTCTTTCTCTCTCTCTCCAAGGCTTAGCACAATCCATGGCATGTAGTAGGCATTAAATAAAGAGTTGTTGACTGAATGACTGCCAAATCCTTTGCTACTGGATCCCTTTAAGCCTCTGGTTGGTTTGGATTTTATCTGAAAGCTCTGACAGCCCTGCGGATTTCTAGAGTCTTCTTCCTCTCTATCTGGCCCCATCTGATCTAAGAGTCTATTTCCCTATCTCTTATCAGGCCTTTCCAGTTGCCATCTTCTACCCACAACCCTCCCAGGGCTGAGGCTTCTGAGACAACAGAGTCGTGCCACCACAGTCACCCACATCCTGGTTCCTCCTCCTCTTGTCTCTCCTTCATAATCAGAAAAACCACCTCTTTGGGGGGTCTTCAAAGGCCCAAAATCCTGGAAAGGGCTCCTTCCCCTCTCTGCTGCTGAATGACTGGACACTGAGGCAGCCCCTCTGTCAGATGTCAAGGAGAACCATACCCCAAAGCTCCCACTGATCTGTAACCTCTTTAATATCCCTCTTCCCTCCAGGGATACAGATTGAACCCATCCTTGTCTACCCACCCTGGAGATTCTCCTCCATGTCCTCCCATAGGATGGACTAGCCACTGACAGCCCAGTCCTTCCATACCCAAGTTCTATTATTCCATTATGGAAGGTTTTCATTTTCTGTGATTCTATTTTTTCAGGTACCTTCAAGTTTTGACATTCTGTGCTCTAAGGTCTCTTTCTACCCTGACATTCTAAAGTCCCTCCCAGCTCTGATATTCAATATTCTAGGATACCTCATATCCTAGATATGTCCCTTCCCGATGTGACCATAAAGTGTTCTAAGGTCATTCCCAGTTCTGCCATTCTGTGTTCTAAGGCACCTTCAAACTGACATTCTGTGTTCTAAGATCCTTTCTACTTCTGATATGCTAAGTTCTAAAGTTTTTTCTGGGCCAGAAAGAAACTTAGACAAGCTTTGAAAGGTACAGGTTGGACTTTGTATATACTTAAAAGAGAGGTATGCTGCTTATTGTTGTTTGTCCTTCATTTTCAAAGAGGACAAGTGACATCACGGGGTAATGTGTTGACTCGTAAGTGAATTGGATTTAAGTGAGGCAGAGTCGTACAAAGTCATCAGTCTCAGCCTCTTCCGGAGTCATCAACGTCCATTTGTAAGATGAAAGTCAAGACAACTGGCAATGGCAGTATGACCTTGGCATCTTTGAAGCCAGACCAAGCTCTAAGTGTTCCATAGAATGTGCCAATGGAACAAATCGTCCTCATCTGCCCATTCCACTGGGAGAAGTCTTCATGTGCTGGGGTAGACATTCTCTCTAAATCACTGGCACTGGTTTAGGTGGTTTTACCAGGATGTGGCCATTGTCCATACTATAGTTTCTTACAGCCCCAGGTGAGAGTTGAGTGAAACGTAGATATCAAAGGTGACTGAGCAACCCTGAAAGGGCTTGGCAGAGTTGGGTGAAAAGTAGGGCCAAAGGTAAATTATACCAGAGGTGCTAGCCCTCCCTGAATACCCCAGACACCCCACATAGAGACTGTAGTTTGTATAAAATTTTGTTTTCTGTTCTATCATATGTGTAACAATGCTTGTGTTATTTTGTGTTAAAGTTCAGAATAAAAATAAGTTTTAAATAATAAATAGTTCCTTCTATAGCTAGCATTCTATATTCAAAGGCCCCTCCAGCCTTGACATCTGTGTTATGAGGGCCTTCTTAGATCTTGGGTTCTTTCCAACATTTACATTCTAGGATGAGATGAATTCTTCCCGTTATTATTGCCTGAGCCATTGACTTGACACGCAGAATAGACTACCTTCTATCATTACCTACTTGTGTCGGGTGTATGTTTGTCCGAGTGTGTGTATATGTGTTCATGACCATGAGCTCCTCCTGGAGGGTTGAGAGAGAGATCGGGGAGAGAAAGCAGGGATGTCAGACAACAGGCAGACACCGAGGGAATAAAATGAGATACCAAAGGCATGGGAGTCCTGAAGATGGCCAGTCAGATGAACAAAAGGAATCAGCAGAGCATCCAGGGAGATGGGTAGTCAAAAAAGAGACAAAGAGGCTAGACAAGCCCCCCCCCCGGTGAATCACAGGCCAGGTGGGCCCTTCATCAAAAAGTAGAACAAGACTGCAAAGCTCAGCAGATGCAAAGGAAAGAAGAAGGCTATGGCCTTGGGATTCCTCTTGGTCTCTTTTTCTTCTTTTTTTTTTAAGCCCAATAATAAGTATCAGTTCCAAGGAAGAAGAACTGTAACGACTAGGCAATTGGGGTCAAGTGACTTGCCTAAGGTAACACAGCTAGAAAGTATCTGAGACCAGATTTGAACCCAGGACTTCATATCTCTAAGCCTGGGGCTCTATCCACTGAGACATCTAGCTATCCCTCCTCTTGGTCTCTTAAGGACACTAGCTCCTTGGGATTTGGTGAGCAGTCTATGAAAAGAAGAATAAATTTCAACATGAAAAGTAACCTGATCTTCAGCTCATTGTTGGGGCCCTCATGAGATAATAGAGTGACTGATAGTCAGAAGGAGTTTCAGAGTCTCAGCAACCATCTGTTCCCATTTATCCTTACAACATGCTCATCACTGGCCAATCAGCCTTCCTCCCTCAGTTCAGCTCTTGGGTAACTCTCATGGACCTAGTGAGGTCATACAATGGAAAGAGCACTGGACCTGGAACCAGGAAGACTTGATTTCAAGTCCAGCCTCAGACATTTGCTAGGTTTATGATCCTGGGCAAGTCACTTTAAGCTCTGTCTGCCTCAGTTTTCTCAAATGTAAAATAGGGATAATAATAATAGCACTTGTAGGGTTGTTAGGAAAGCTCAAATAAGATAATATTTGTAAAAAGCCAGCATACCTAGTAGGCACTTTACAAATGTTTCCTTCCTCCCCCTTTCTTTTGTTGTTATGAAAATAATGTTTGTTGTTGTTCAATTGTATCTGAATCTCTGATTTGGGGTTTCCCTGGCCAAGATACTGGACTGATTTGCCATTTCCTTCTCCAGATCATTTTCTAGATGAGGAAACAGAGGTAAACAAGGTTCAGTGACTTGCCCAGGGTCACATAGCTAAGAATCTGAAACCAAATTTGACCTCACAAAAATAAGCCTTTCTGATTGTAAGCCTGGTGCCACCTAACTCCCCAGTGATGATAATAATAGCTGGCCTCAATATAACACTTTAAGGTTTGCAAAGCATTTTACATGTACTATCTAATGTGATCTTCCCAACAGCCCTATGTGGTAAGTGCTATTATTATCTCCATTTTACAGAGGAGCAAACTGAGGCCGAAAGTGGCTGAGTGATTTACCCAGAGTCACACAGCTAGTGACTGTCTAAGGCAGGATTTGAACTTAGGTCTTCCTTATTCCAGATTCCACACTCTAGTCACCATAACACTTGACTACTTAAACTTCAAGTCTTTCTGACTTTAAGTCTTACTTTGCCTGAGCTCCACGGACCTCTAGATCAGACCCATGGCCATAGCCTAGCCCCACTCTAGTACCACCTATCTGGCTAGAGAAGAATTTCCTTAGGTTGCTATGCCAGTCTGATTTGCATCCAGGCTCTGTTCCTTTTTCTTTTCTATGAATAGCTTCTCAGCTAAACCAGACATTTGTGGCACTGCACCTCGCAAGCACCAGCCCAACTCCATCCATGGTGGGGGACTCCTGTCCCCAGTAGAGTCAGATCATGTCTCCAAGAGACTCTAGAGGAGCCCTGGGGAAAGGAGAAAGACAGCTGGGATCCCATCTAGAACAAAGCTAATAATAACAAATAACATTCAAGTGATGATTTAAAGTTACATATACCACCAAGGGTTGGTTATGTGTACATAGTGTGACAGAACTGCCTTCAGTACTACTAGGGTCAAATTCTACTTTCCAGAAATACTAGCAGTGTGACTATTGGGTAAACGATTTCACCCAGTGATTCGATTTTCTTACTTTTAAATAAAAACACTTGTGATGCCCATTTTACAGGCCATAAGGACTATAGGAAGGAGCATTATTATTTGAGTCTGATTGTGTTGTTGTTATTTTTTAACTCTAGTTTGAAAGTTGTGGTTTCCATGGGCACATGTTTGAAGTGTCATCATGTGGAAGAAAGATTCTCCTTGGACCCAAAGGATGGAAGTAGGAGTTATCAGCAGAAGTTGCAGAAAGGTCAATTTCATCTCCAGAAATTAAAGCTATCTAAAAAGTGGAATGGGATGCCTCAGTGGGAAGTGAGCTCCCAACAGCAGTCCACTGATGAATATTTAACAACCAGCTCTCTAGAGGGGAAGTGTATTCATGACACCCTTTTAAGTCTGATCTGCATTACTAACATTTTTTCCATTGCTTTCTTAGGTCTTTACTATCAGTAAAACAATGAATCAAGTCCTAATGTTAGAGAGGTATAAATGCTCACACTTTGAGCTGGCTCTGGCATGCCTCTGATTCCCAACCAATAGAAGTTGACAAGTGAACAATTCATATTTACTTTGTATATATTCCATATATAGTTATTATGTTTCCTCCCTATAGAAAGTAAGTTCCTTGAGGGCAGAGCTGATATTGCTTTGTCTTTGTATTCCCAAAGCTTAGTATAGTGCCTGGCATATAGTTGGGGCAGAACAAATACTTATTCATTGATTAATTGTGAAAGCAATTCCTGATCAGGTTAGCTCTTGTGCTTCTCTCTGGACCTGTTTCTCAAGTTGATGGGGTAGGACTAGATGCTTTCCAAGGTCCCTCCCATGCTTGACATTCTCTATTTTAACCATCTATAAAGTCTTCACCCATCACTTTTAGCAGTCAGATAGCACAAGCCTGGTATTGCTCAAATACTGGTCTGCATGAGCTAATATTTATCCAAGGTTGGTTTCCTTTGGCTCAGGTTCCCAGGGGCCAGTGTTTGCTCTGATGTTTGCTCTGGCCCAGGGCTCCCACACCTTTCTCTAGCCAAAGGACCTCATTTGCATCCATCTGTTTTCTGGGAGATGGATGAGGGGACCCTGTATGCTAGGTTGGGAGGAGTAGATTGTGGGATTCAGCCAACTTATACAAACATGTAAAGCTTAAGGGGGCTATATCAGGAGTCACTGATCTTGAAGCATACTGGCTTAAAAAGGAATGAGAAGTATTAAACACCCCTTTCTTTCCTAGTCTCCATCTTGATGCTAACTTGTTCACCTTGGAGACCATCTATCCCCATCAACCAATCAAAAAACATTTATCAAATCCTTACTATGTGCCAGATATTGTGGTAGGCACAGGTCAGGGGGAAGGGTCTTATGTGCATAGGTTCATTGTAAGAAGTGGCAAAAATGACAGATTCAGAGAAGCCTAGGAAGGTTTCTTTGAACTGATGCAAAGTGAAGTGAGCAGGACCAAGAGACCAATTTATACAATGACTACAAGAATGTCAATGAAAACAACTCTGAAAGACAAGAATTCTTACTAATGCAATGATTGATCATGATTTCTGAAGGCAAATGATGCACCATGTTTCCCAACTTTTGGCAGAGAAATGGTTCCCTTGAGGTAAGAATGAGTCTGACATTTCCGGATTCAAACAATGTTTAGGATTGTTTTGCTTGACTAGGTTTTTGTTATAAGAAGATTTCTGCTTGTGTTAGGGTGACTGGGAGGAGGGGCATCGAGGGAAGGGAAGAGGCAAATAGGTTGCAGAGAGGTGAGGAGACTTGGTGAATAGTGACACAAAAAGGCCCTTCAACCTGGAAAATTGGAAGGACACAACAGACATTCAGATAAGTAGATACAAAGTATATACTAAGTAAATGCAAATGGGGTGCATAAAGGAAGGAGCCCTAACCAATAGGGGGATCAGGAAAGACCCCTTGGAGGAAATGGTCCTTGGATTGAACTCTGAAAATGACTAGGGATTTCAAGAAATAGAGGTTAGGAGAAAGGGCATTCCACCCATGGGGGATAATCTATGCAAAGGCTTGGAAATGGGAGAAGGAAGACTTTTTACAGAGAACAGAAAGCAGACCAGTTTGTCTGGAACCAAAAGGATATTAGTGTCCAGTAAGCCTAAAAAGGTTTTTAAATGCCAAACCCAGAAGTCCAGAGGGGATCCTACTGGCAATAGGGAGCCCCTGGAGCTTCTTGAGCAAGAGAATGAAAAAAGTCAAATGTGTTTCAGGGAGTACATTTAAACAGTTGTGTAGAGGATGGATTGGAGTGGGGACAGATGGGGAAAAAGGGAAATAACTTGCTTTAGACCAAGTGAGAGGTGATTAAGGTCCAACATAACATAATGGCTATGAATAGAGAGAGGAAGACATATTACTCGTGTTGGCAAACATATGGCAGACATGCCAGAGGGGGCTGCTCTCCTCCCCCTTTCCACTGCACTTGAGGACATTTTTTACAACACCCACCACTCTGCTCAGCAGCCCAATGGGAGTGCTTCCTTCCTTCTCTGAATGGGGTAAGGCAGGAGCTCACATGTGGATTGAGAGTTGCTGCTTGGGCACTTGGTCTCAAAAAAGTTCACCATCACTGCTCTAGTCAGAAACAGAGAAACTGGGAGTAAAGGTGGATTTAGAGAGAAAGATAAAAGAGCTTTGTACTGGATATGTAGAGTTTGAGATGGCACTGCACTATTCAGGTAGAGATGTCTGGCAGTCAATTACTGATAAAGGACTATAGTTAAGGAGCTTGAATAGGGTAGTACGTGTAGATTTGGCAATTATTCATCTTCTTAGAGATAATAACTGGACTCATTTAGACCCGATGAGATCACTGAGAGAGGAGAGAAAGAAAAAAGAGCTCAGAAGAGTCTTCACACAAAGGGAATGATAATCCCACAAAGGAAACTGAGAAGGAACAGCCAAATGGGTAAGAGGAGAACCAGAGGAATGCAATGTCACAAAAACCAAGGGAAGTGGAAAAATTCTATTTTAGAACTACATGCTTCATATAGATCAATAATGTGGTGTGCAGCCAGAAAAACCCATTCAATCTTAGGTATAGACAGAGGGGCATAATATCCAGAAGGAGATGATATCCTTACTGTCTCCTGCCTTGGTTAGACCATAGATGGAGAATAATATTCAGGTCTGTGAATATTGTAAAAAGGATAGACAAGCAGAGGAAGGTATCCAGCACAGTGAAGTTATTGGAACATGCCAAAGAAGAATCAGTCAAAGAAACTGGAGATGTTTAGACAAGAGGAAAGAAAACTTAAGGGAATTATAACATATCTTCACATAGTTGAAAGAGCTATCATGAAGAACTGGGGTTCCTTGTGTTTTTCTTGGTCCCAGATAACTGGACAGAACTAGTATTAATGGATAGACATTGCAAAGAGCCAGATGTTACATTGCTATGAGGAAAAGTCTGGTGACCAATAGAGAGAGCCGAAAGTAAAATGTGCCATTCTGGGAATCAGTGGTTTTCTCTTCACTCAAGCAAAGGTTGGCTAACCACTCAATGGTTGGAATACCCATTCCCAAATTCCTATCATTTCCCTTTGGAAATGTGTCTCTTAGGAGCACTTTACCTTGGATTCTAACTAACATCTTGTTCTCTTTAGGTCAGAAAGCGAAGGTCACATCAACTTACATAAGGAAAGGCACAAAGGAAATTCACTGCAGACAATCGAAAGGGCTGGCTTCTCAGGATGGACAACTAAGAAGCAATGGAGAGGTCATTGTTGAGTCCTGTGGGCTCAGAAGATATATTAAAAGATATGCTGATTCTCTCTATTCCCCTCCCTTTCCTCTCTTCCCTCCCTTCTTGTGCTCTGTCTCTCTGTCTCTCTCTTTCTCTCTTTCAGACACGTCATGGTTGATCAGTTGCCATGTGTCCTCATCCCTCTCATCTCCATCAATAACTGTTAGCATTTCTATAGCAATTTAAAGTATGCAAAGTGCTCTCCATATGTTATTTCATTTGGTTCTCCCAACAGCCCTGTGAGGGAGATTCTATTGATGCCCCTATTTTACAGGTCAGGAAAATGACTTGCCCAGAGTCACACAGAGTAAGTATCTGAGGCGAGGTTTGAATCCAAGGGTTTATGACTCCAAGTCTAGTATTCTAAACCCTATGCCACCTTTCTGCTACATACAAGTCCCATGCCACCCTGCCTTGAGAGACTTCCTAAACTTCTAAATGGAACTTCCTCTACCCAAGGTGATATGGCCATACTGCAGAGGTATCCACAGGCTCATAAGTAACATAATTCAATTAATTTTCACATTGTGAGAAGGTGGGATCCATCCAAAGATACCTCATTACATCTGTTATCCTCTGTGTGTGGAGCAGCGCCCTATATAGGTATTTAACAAATGCATAATAAATATTGGCCGAATAGTTGTTGACCTGACTCTATCCATATAAGCCTCAGGGTTCTTCATTTGCCTCACCTGGAAAATGTGGGACTTGGGCTCCATAGTCTCCATGGTGTCTTCCAAAACGACATTCAACCTTCAAAGGTTCCCTCAAGCTCCAACATACTATATTCTAAAATCTCTTGCAGCTAGAACATTCTAACTGGGATGTTCTAGCTGGCAAAAGTTGTTTCCTTTTCCCTAATCTACACCTTTCCAGAGACTCTGCCCAGCTCCGTAAGTCAGGGAGCCTAGAGTGACCACCCTATCATACTGTATGGTGGGCACAACAGTCACAATGGCAGAAAAGGGTGTTGGAAAATAAAATTGACTGATGCTGGACCCCATCCAGGGCTGAGAACTTCAGGAGCAGCACAGGCAGGAAGATGTTTGCCCTTTGCCAACCTCAGAGCACAACAAGGCTATAAAAAGATGGTGGTCAGTGGCTTTGCCCAGAAATGTGGGCCAGGACAGTGTTTATTTGGATAAAGGCTGGGAATCATGGGCTAAATTATCTCTAAATATTTTAAATTGCCAAAAGTTTTGGCTCATGCTTGAGAATAACCTTCAGCAAATGTATATCTGTTGTCCGTCACCTAAAGGACCAAAAGTCTCAATAGCCTGTCCCATGGTGCTGAATTACAAGGTTCCTGGTGGGGGTGATGCTCAGGAGCTCCCCACCACAAAAATCAGAAGATCACAGAACTGTATGTGTGGAAGAGACCTCAAAGGAATCCAGTCACTCAATAAGTCAACTAGACAGTCAACTTACATGTATTCTGCACCTACTGTGCGCCAGGCACTATGCTAAATGCTAGAGATACAAAAACAAAAATAATTCATGCTCCCAAGGAATCCAAACACACACTCACAACATATCTAAAGAATGGTCATCCAGATTCTGCTTAAAGACATCCTATGAGACATAAGGCAGCACCTTCCACTTTTGGATAGCCCTAGGGCCAAAAAAAGGGGTGATCTCCTTTCCAGGTGACAACCCTCCATATAGTTGAAGACAGCCATCATGACCCTCAAAGTCTCTTCTCCTCCAGGTTAAATATCCCCAATTCTTTCAACCAATTCTTTTTTTTAAATCCTTACCTTCTATCTTAGAATCAATACTAAGTATTCCAAGGCAGAAGATCAGTAAGGGCTAGATAATTAGAATTAAGTGACTTGCCTAGAGCCATACAGCTAGGGAGTGTCTGAGGCAAAATTTGAACCTAGGTCCTCCAAGTTCAAGACCTGGTGCTCTATCTACTGTACTACCTGGCTGTATCTTTGGGTTCTTTTTTTAAAGGCAAGCAGAATTAAGTGACTTTCCCAGGATCACACAGCTAATAAGTGTTTAAGGCCAGATTTGAACTTGGAAACATGAGTCTTTCTTACCCCAGGCCCTGTGCTCTATCCACTGTGCCACCTATCTGCCCCTCAACCAATTCTCCAATGACAAATACTCCTATCTCTTTGTATCCTCCTCTGGATATTCTCCAACTTCTTCCAGTCCTTAAAATGTGGTGCCTAGAACTTAATACAACACTCCTGCTTTAGCCTGGCTAAGGCAGAAAAGAGCAAGAATCTAACCTCCTTAATCTCTCTCTCTTTCTCTGTGTCTCTCAGTTTCTGTCTCTCTCTCTATCTCTGTCTGTCTCTCTCAGGAGGATCCAGAGCTATCATTTCATTAGTATAGTACCTATAATTGGTGTTGGTATATATTTGATCCCCTCCCAGTGAGGGAATTCTCTCTACCAATATGAAATTGTGACTTGCGGACAGCGGAGAAGCAGCTGGAGAGAACTGGAGAGAGCCTGGGCGGCCCAGCCTTCCAGGAGTCTTCAGAGCCTCAGTGCTTCATACCACATACAGTCCAACCCAATTGAACTCAATCCAATCAAAAGCCTCCAGAGGACAGGGAAGCTAACATTCCTCCCCTAGAGACTGTACCAAGAGATCTGACAAAACTCCAAGAGGGGAGACTGACAGCCCCAAAACCAAAACAAAATGAGAGGAGCAAGAGCACAGCCAAATACGGGGAGCAAAGAAGGGGTAAACTCGAGCAAACAACAGAAAAAGAAGAAAGAAATTACAATAGACAGCGTCTGCACAGGTAATGAGCAAAGAGCAAATGAAATAGAGGGGGAGGGATCAGCAAAGGAAAAATCAGAAATCCCAGCGAATTGGATACGGGCTTTGGAAGAACTCAAAATGCAATTCAAAACACAATTAAGAGAGGCTGAAGACAATTGGGAAAAGAACTTAAAAACTAACATAAGTCATCTGGAAACAGAAAATAGTGTCTTGAAAGCCAAAATCAACCAGCTGGAAAATGAGGCAAAGGAGATGAAAGATGAGGTGAAGAAGATGAAAGATGACCCCCAAAGAAAATCCAATATGAAATTGTTACCCATTCTGAAATGTATGACCTAAAGAAAGTTGCTTGGATCCCTGAGGGGACAGGAGGTGTAGAGAACAGATTGGATTAGATGTCCTTTAAGGTTCCTTCTGGCCCTTGTGAATCATACACTGCCCTCCTCTAAATCCTTGTCTCCCTATCTTTCATTACACCCTTGCTCCTCCTTGTAACATTATCTCCCTTCCTCCCCATCTATCCAAATCCTAACCGTCCTTCAAGACTCAGCTCCAATGCAGTCTTTTCTGTGAAGCCCTCCTTGATCTCTACTGCAGCTAGGTGTGACCCCTTGACTACACTCTTTCGCCCCTTAGTAAGTACTCTGTAGAAGAACACGGTACCCTCTTCTTCTCTGTTGTTGTCTCATGAGTTATCTCTTGCCAACTAGATTACATAGAAAGTTTTCAGGGAAAGGACTGTGTGTGTTCACCCTGTCTCTCCAACAGCCATACAGAATCTCAGAGCTAGCCAGACCCTCAGAGGCCACCTAATTCAACCCATACCTGGGGCAGCTAGGTGGCACAGTAGATAAAGCACAGGATCTAGAGTCAAGACCAGTTGTCTTCCTGAGTTCAAATTTGGCCTCAGACACGTACCAGCTGTGTGAGCCTGGGCAAGTCTAAACTTAACCCTATTTGCTTCAGTTTCCTCATCTGTAAAATGAGCTGAAGAAGGAAATGGCAAACCACTCCAGTATCTCTGTCAAGAAAAGCCCAAATGGGGTCACAAAGAGTGGGAAGTGCCTGAAATGACTGAACAACATCAAGCCCATACTTCCTCCTCCCTCCTGGTCTTCTCCTCCCTAAGCTACATACCCCTAGGTACTTTGGCCCATCCTCTTATACCCCTTCTTTGGGGGTATAAGTTAAGGCTGATATTCTATAATGACTTGCATTTGTGAAAGCACATAGCTTATTCTCCAAGTGAAAATGAAGTTCCATGTTGAATTTTGAAACACACTTTGATTTTGTATCTTTTTTTCTCCTTGGAATTTTGTTTTCATTATGAACTGTATCTATTTCTATCCTTATTAAATTGATGCAACTCACCTATTTTCAATCAAAAAGAATCCACTTGAAGTTTGTATGTTTCCTCTTATCACCTTGTTTAATGATGCTATGGATTGTTTATGAATAGAAAAATAAAAAGTTGGCTGTGTCATAGCAAAAGAAAAAAGGCCCATCCTCTTAAGGCCTGGTTTCCAGCCCTCTCATCATTTTGCTTGCCCTTTCTATTCAGACATCTAGACATTTCCTGTGCTACCGGTGCCCTCAGTACCAGACCTCCAAATCCATGCTCCAGTTCTGAGAAAGTCAATCTACTGAACTATGGAACTCCCACTCGAGTCATAAGCAGTCTTGATTGAAGACCGAGTGGGTACAAATTTATTTAGTTCACTCTATGTAGTCATCCCCCAGCCCATGCTTTACATCCTATCTGGGCTTCTTTCTGGGCCATCCTGCCATCTGCTCTGCCCATACCGCCACTTCCCTGTCCTTCAATTTCCTCATCTTGCTCTGGACATAATAATCCAATCAACAGTGTCACCACTTCTGGAAAAGGACATGTCAGGGGACTATTCTATAGGACATTCATTATCTTTGTGACTTCCCTGACCTAATCCCTCCTTGGCCATTAACTCCTCTATATGGATTGTGTCCCTCCATTCTAATGTAATCTCCCTGAGGGCAGAGACTGTCTCACTGACTATCCAGCATGTAGTGCAGTGCCTGGCTCAAAAAAGTCCTTAATAAATGCCTTTTCATTCATTCATTTATTCATACCCTCTGGCAGCCTCTGGCATGGGCCGGGATACCCAAAAGACACTGAGAAAAAGACATGATGTCTTTAGTAATAGGTGGACCTGGTAACTTTGGCCTAGACAATGAATAGCTCCAAGGCCAGGAGCAACTGGAATGGGTTATCTCTCCACCAAGTCCCCCAGAAGGTCACCTAACCCTCTGAGGATAGAAAGAGTAAGAGGTTCTGCTAGGTCCTGGGATACCTGCTCGTCCTGATACCCAGGACTAAGAAAGGGAGAGGGAACAGAGGGCCATTTCATCCACTGGCTGTTTAGAAACAGGATCCCACCCAATCCCTCCAGACCTCTTTAGCTAGGGCTTCTGGTTTTCTTGAATCTAATTAGCATGAATTAACTGTGGCTCAGAGACTGCAGGGCTGGGAACACAAGGCTCAGACATCTCTGGCTCCCATTTGGAAGCTGTATCTCACCACAGGTGAGTTCTTTACTTGTTCTCCTGGCCTGTGCTTGGCAACTATGTGTGTACCCAGACTGCCTTGGAATCTGGCCTCCATATGGGCAGTGAGCCTCCATCTGCCCACTCCAAAGATAACACAGAGGGCAGAGAGCCCCAGGACAGGGGATGGGACACAAGCACAGTGGGACTTGGTATCCTTGGGATCTATGATTAACTTCAGTTAACACCCCTCCTGCGGACGCCAAGGATACCATTACTCAGGAAGGAGCTAGGTCCAAAACTGAAATGAGGAAATCCAGCTGGGATTGTCTGAGTAATGGCAGAACCATGGACCATATATGATCTTGCGGTATCTCTGTCACCCTTAAGGAGTCACTGAATCATGGTATATCTCAAAGTTGGAGAGCGTTCTCAGAAGTCAACTTGTTTAACCAAATACTTGAGCAAGAACTCTTTCATAACCACCCAGCAAGTACTCATCTAGCTAATCCTTGAAGACCTTCACTGACAAGGAGTTCACTATCTTCTGGGCTCACCCACTTCACTTTTAGAGCTCTCTAGTTATTAGAAGGGCAGCGAGGTGGCATGGTGGATAGAGCACCAGACTTGGAGTGAGGAAGATCTAAGATCAAATCCAACCTCAGACACTAGCTATGTGACCCTGAGGAAGTCACTTAACCCTGTTTGCCTCAGTTTCCTCATCTATAAAATGAGCTAGAGAAGGAAATGTCAAACCACTCCAGTATCTTTACTAAGAAAACCTCAAATGGGGTCAGGAAAACCCCAAATGGAGTCACGAAAAGTCAGGCATCAAAGAAACTACTGAACAACAACAAATTATAAGGAAATCCTTCCTTGAAGTCAGAATCTACCTCTTTGTAACTCCCATCCATTTCTTCCAGTGCGATCCTTTGTGGCCAGATTGAAAAGTCTATTCCTTCTTCCACATGTGACAGCTGTATAAATACTTGGAGACAGTCTGACCTTCTTCCCCAGAGCTTGTCATACCAAGGTCACCCTCAAAAAGGGTGAGGGCCCTTGTGTTGGAGAGTGAACGCAATGGTATATTGGGATCTGGGCTGCCCATGTGTGAGCCCCAGACAGTCTGTGTGTCAGGAGCAGGTAGACCAATCGATCAACATCCCTTTATTAAGTGGCTGCTATATGCTAGACCTTGCCGAAGGCTATGTGTGAGGGAGACAAAGAAAATGAGCATACAGTGCCACTCTGACCAATACACTTACTGCTTAAAGACCGAAAACCAACACGCATGCAAAGTTTGTAGGACAAGGCAGCATACACTAAGTGCCCCAAGTAAGGAAGATCACAAGAGCTAAGGGAGTTTAATTCAGTCAGAAAGCATCTTTTAAATATGTACAAAGCATGCAAAAAAGGGAACATTACTGCCTTTGAGGACTAATACCATAGCCTCCTAAGGGATCTCCCAGCATCCAGTCTCTCCTTTCTGAAATCTATCCTCCACACTATTGCCACATTGATATTCCCAAAGCATAGGTATGATCACATCATTCCCTCACTCGAGAAAGCTACAGTCACTCCCCATTGCCTGTAGAATAAAATATAAAGCCCTCTGTTTGGCATTTAAGCCTTTTGCAATGTGGCTCCAGCTTATACTCCAGTCTTGTACATGATTCTTTCTCTTTCTGTGTGTGTGTGTGTGTGTCTGTCTTTGTCTCTGTCTCTCTTTTTCACTGTCTCTGTCTTTCTCTCTGTGTCTGTGTCTCTTTCTCTCTGTGTCTCTTTATCTGTCTCTCTTTTTTACTGTCGCTTTGTGTCTGTCTCTGTCTCTCTCTGTGTGCATGTCTCTATGTCTGTCTCTTTTTTCACTCTCTCTGTCTGTCTGTATGTGTCTCTCTTTTTCACTGTCTCCCTGCCTCTCTGTGTCTTTCTCTGTCTCCCTCTGTGTGTGTGTCTCTGTCTTTCCCTTTTTGTCTCTGTGTCTCTCTGTCTGTGTATCTTTGTCTTTGTCTCTGTCTCTCTCTTTTTCACTGTCTCTCTGTCTTTTTGTGTCTCTCTGTCTATCTGTCTGTCTGTCTCTCTCTCTCTCTCCACTTCAGCCCAACTACACTGTCCCAGCAGAATAATAGGGCACTTTGACCTGTCCACTGGCCTTCCAGGACCAAAAGCTTTCCAAGGGAATGTGTTGATCTTGCAGTCTGAAATTAATTCAGCAAGCTCCCCCTGAAGGGGCAGGCTAGTCCTTCTCATTTCTCCACCTCATCCCAAAGTTCTCTCCCACCCCTACCTCTCTTAAGGTGCCTCTGCAAACAGATCTGCTTCCTACCAATCTCCTTTCATCAGGAGGATACCAAGAAGTCCACAGCTTTCCTACCCATTACCCTTCACTACTCACTGCTAGGGGCAGATTGGAAGCTAAGGGCTTTGAAGGTACCCTACAGCAGCTTATCTCTTCCCCTTTCCCCAATAGCCTCAGGCTCAACTCCCTTCTCCTTACCCTGCAGTGGTGGAGAGAACTCTTGGTTTCTTGGGAGTCACTGTTCAAGTCCCACTTCAGCTCATTGGCAGCCCTTGAGTATGGCTTGCTCTATTGGCTCCCAAGGTCAGACTTAGGAGAGCAGATCTCAGCTGAAGGGAGATATTCCTACTAATCAAAGCTATCTCCAGGTAGAAGAGCTGGTTAAATAGCAAGACCCCAATGGAAATCTTCAAGTCAAAACTGGTTATAACTATGTATTGGGTATATGGGAGACAAAAGGGATCCCTCATAAAGGGTTTGGACTAGGTGAACTATGAAGTTTCTGCCATCTGCTGAGATTCTATGATTCAAGAAAAGTCAGACCAAGCTGGCCTCATCAGCCTCCTGCTCTTCAGGTCAATCAGAAACACCTGCTACCTTCTCTCAAAATTAGTTGCCTATAGAAAAGCCCCCAGTCTCCAAAATAGCCCTCTCCAAATTTCCCCAGTAGCGTTTTCCTCCACAGAAGGGTTAAACCATTAACTATAAAATTATTTCACATCCCATTCTCTCTAAATCTCCAACAACAACACTTTCGAGTAGGATGTTTTGTTTGAGGAAGGAGAGGAGGTGGAACCAAGATAGTGGCTTAGTAGCAGTGAAAGACTGAAAGTTCTCTAACTATCCTTCCAAACCAATCTTTAAAAGGTACCTCAAAAGGACAGGAGTCAAAGCAATGATGAGTGAGGGGGCTCTCCCACTGAACACAACATGAAATGCAGACAAAGAAAGTTAATTATAATGGTATAAGGGGGAACTAGAAGCAAAACTGCACACAGAGGAGTGCTGGCCAACCACTCCACCACCAGACTGAGAACCTAGGCATAGGCCAACTTTGGAATCCTGGGTCATGGGCTATACAAACAAAAGAGCATTTCATGCCCATCCCTTGAAGTCCCAAGCTCTGGTAGTGAACCCTCTCAAGCCTCTGGGGCAGCAATAAAGATAGCCCCAGGGAAAAATACTGTAATCCAGAAGCTAAGACAGAATTGGTAAGAATATTGCAGATTTCCCAGTCCACAAGTGGGAAAATTAACAAACAGTAGCAGGGAAAAAAAAACTTGACCCTCAAAAATTTCTATGGGGAAAAAGAGCAAAGCACAAAACCAATAAGAGATGGTGATATTCAAGCAGACACATGCAAAATTTCCCCCCAAAATGGGAATTGGTCACAAGCTCTGGGAGAAATTAAAAAATCAAATAAGACAGGTTGAAGGAAAATGTGAAAAAGAAATTAAAGTAACACAAAAAGAAAATAACATCTTAAAAAGAAAAATTGGTCAACTGAGAAAAGAGGCACAAAAATCCAGTGAAGAAAAGAGTGTCATAAAGAGTAGAATGGACCAAATGGAAAAGGAGGCTCAAAAGGTCATGGAAGAAATTCAGTCATTAAAAATTAGAATTGGGCAAATAGAAGCTAATGATTTCATGAGACATCAAGAAACAATAAAACAAAATTAAAAGAATGAAAAAATAAAAGAAAATGTAAAATATATCATTAAAAACTGACCTGGAAAATAGATCCAGGAAAGACAATTTGAGAATTATTGGACTATCTGAAAGTCATGACAAAAAAAAAAGCCTAGACATCATATTACAAGAAATTATCCAAGAAAACTGCTCTGATATTCCTGAACAAAAGGGTAAAATAATGATTGAAAGAATCCACAGGTCACTTACTGCAATAAATCTCCAAATGACAACTCCCAGGAATATTATAGTCAAGTTCAAGAACTCCCAGTTCAAGGAGAAAATACTGCAAACAGCAAGAGAGAAACAATTCAGATATAATGGAGCTCCTGAAAGGGTTACACAGGATCAGGCAGCTTTCACACTGAAGGACCAGAAGGCTTGGAATATGATATTCCAGAAAGCAAGGGAATTTGGCTTATAGTTAAGAATCACCCATCAAAACTGACTATATTATTTCAGAGGAAAGTGTGGTCATTTAATAAAATAGAAGATTTCCAAGCATTCCTGAAGAAAAGACCAGACTTAAATAGGAAATTTTATGTCCAAATACAAAATTCAAGAGAAGTATAAAAAGGTAAATGAGGAAGAGGAAAAATGTAAGGGCTTCAGTAAGGTCAAATATTTATATTCCTATATGGAAAGATATCTATAACTCCTAAAAAACTGTTTAGGTTCTGGAGGGCAATTTGGAACCATGCCCAAAGGGTGATAAAAGACTGTTTTCCCTTTGATCCAGCCATAGCACTGCTGGGTTTGTACCCCAAAGAGATAATAAGGAAAACAACTTGTACAAGAATATTCATAGCTGCGCTCTTTGTGGTGTCAAAAATTGGAAAATGAGGGGATGCCCTTCAATTGGAGAATGGCTGAACAAATTGTGGCATCTGTTGGTGATAGAATAGTATTGTGCTAAAAGGAATAATAAAGTGGAGGAATTCCATAGAGACTGGAACAATCTCCAGGAAGTGATGCAAAGCAAAAGGAGCAGAACCAGAAAAACATTGTACCCAAAGACTGATACACTGTGGTACAATTGAACATAATGGAATTCTCCATTAGTGTCAATGCAATGTCCCTAAACAGTCTGCAGGGATCTAGAAGAAAAAACACTATCCACAAACAGAGGACAAACTGTGGGAATAAAAACACCAATGAAAAGCAACTGCTTTACTACAGGGGTTGAGGGGACATGTCTGAGGAGAGACTCTAAATGAACACTCTAATGCAAATACCAACAACATGGAAATGGGTTCAAATCAAGAACACATGTGATACCCAGTGGAAACGCGCATCGACTATGGGAGAGGTGGGGGGGTGGGGGGAGGAAAAGAAAATTATCTTTGTCTCCAATGAATAATGTTTGGAAATGACCAAATAAAATAATGTTAAAAAAATAAAAAATAAAAAGCTGTTTAGGATAATATGTAAAAAAAAACTAGGGGTAAAAAGAGGATTGTACTAAGAGAAATAAGAAAAGAAAAAGAAAATGGGGTAAATTATATAAAATAAAGAGGGGTGGGATATACTATTACAATAGAGTGGAGGATAAAGGTGGTAAAGCGTAATACTTAAACCTTACTTTATTGGAATTGGTTCAGAGAGGGAAGAACAACCAGGTTCATTGGGGTATAGAATCCTATCTTACTGTATAAAGAAGTAGAATGGAAATAAGAGGGGTAGGGAGGGGAGTAATATAAGGGAGAGAGAATTTTGGAGAGAGTGATTAAAAGAATCTATAGAGAAGTAAGAGGGGAACAAGAAGGGAGGTGGTGGGGAGTAATATAAAGAAGGGGGGAGAGGGACTGAATAAAAGTTAAACATGAGTGGAGGGAAAGAGTGAAAAGAGAAAGGTCAGTATTAAAAGGGGAAATCAATTATGGAGGGGAATACACAGATGGTAATCATAACTGTGAATGTAAATAGAATGGCCTCACCCATAAAACAGAAGTGGATAGCAGAACAGATTAAAAACCAGAATCCTACCATATGTTGTTTACAAGAAACACATTTGAGGCAGGTAGACACACACAAAGTAAAGATAAGAGGCTGGAGCAGAATCTATTGGGCTTCAACTAAGACAAAGAAAGCAGGAATAGCAATCATGATCTCAGAAAAAGCTAAAGCAAAAATAGGTTTGATTAAAAGATATAGAGAAGGTAATTAGATCTTGATAAAAGGCAGTATAGACAATGAAGAAATATCAGTACTCAACATATATGCACCAAATGGTATAGCATCCAGATTTTCTAAAGGAAGTAGAGGTCATCTAGAACCTGGGACATTGCTGAAGGAAGATTGGAATGGGAGTATGATAAAGGAACTGAGAGGTGGTAAAATAAATCAGACAAATTAAGAAGAATTGAGGAGGGGTGGAGTTAGGTAGCACAGAGGATAGAGTACCAAGGCTGGAGTTGGGAGGACCTGGGTTCAAATTCTTGATTCAGACATTTCCTAGCTATGTGACCCTGGGCAAGTCACAATCTCAATTGCCTAGCTTTTGCTATTCTTATGTCTTAGAGAAGAAGGAGGAGGAAGAGGAGGAGGAGGAGGAGGAGGAAGAGGAGCAGGAGCAGGAAAAATGGAGCCCCTCATTTTCACAAATTCTCATCTTCCACATTTCTTATTCTGTAAAGAACCTGAAGCTACCTTGTCCAGTTTTCACCACAAAATCATTGTGGGATCTTGAATGAATGACTCACTTTCCCCCTGGGATTTAAGCTTCTCTATCATAAGAATGTTTAATACAATAACTTCTAAGAGCACATCCAACTCTTAGAGATGGTTTGTTTTCTTATATTTTCCAGCTCAGCCATTCCATGTTCTAAGCCCACCCCATCTCATCTTGAAATTGTACTATCTAAACCATCTCAGCCCTGACATTCTGTGTGCTTCATCCCCTTCCAGCAGTTATTTTATATTTTAAAAACCTTTACCAACTCTAGCATTTTATATTCTGACATTCAATGTTCTAAGAGGTCTTCCTACTCTGATGTTCTGTGTTCCGTGTTTCTTTCCAGCTCTCATATTCTGTGTTCTATAATCCTTTTTAGCTCTCTGTTTTGTGTTCCTTTCATCCCTCACATGATGCTCTATGATCTCTTCCAACTGTACTGTCCTGATTCTACATGTTAGCAGATGAGCCACCTTTTTTACCTTCTGTAGTTCTATGGTATCATGAGGATATAAGCACCTGGAGAGGGAAGGCAGTGCTGCTGAAGACCTAAGGAGACATAGAAAGAGGCAATGCAAAGGACAAATCTAACTCAGGCCGACCTTCAATGAGCAACTGTCTAAAGAGAACTTAAAGTGGGCCAGGAACTCTCATTGCCTTCCTTCTCCCCCTGAATCCGGATACCGTCCAGTTTCCTACACTGACAGCATCCCATAGAAATCCCAAGACTTCAGACTCCTGAGCCTAGGGCACCCCCTATAGGCAAGGCTAGAGAAAGTCTCTTGTTTTAATCTATACTTTGCAATGTCATGACCATTTTTCTCCCTAAGTCTTCACAGCACAAACCTCAAAGAAGATTGGAGAGGTATTATGATCCTCATTTAAATTAAAGCCTAGAGAGCCTCAGCAATGTAGCCAAAGTCATCCAGGAAGTTAGAAATAAAGGTAGGTTTTTCTCTGATGAGTAAAAATCAAAGGAGATGGGAGAGATTGTTTAATTAAGTAAAGGTTTGGGAAGGGGTTTAACAGCTGACTTGGAAAGCCAATTGTTAGATTTTCAATGGTCCCATGGTCTATCATTCCCTATCTCCCAGTCTCACCCAACAACTGTCATCATTAATCATACCACTTTGGATTAGTGGCCACCAGTTTATATATGAACAAATACATTTATAAAACAATGGAATATTTTTAATCCATACAGAAACAATTCATTTAAAATCTACTTGTCTGCATCCAATGGGAAAAGACTAGCCTTCTTTATTTTTCCCCTCTCTGGGAAGGGGGGGAAGGATAGAATGTTCATGTTTAGGTGGTTAAAGGAGGACCGTTAAAGGAAAGAGTCAGAAGGCCTGATGTATATGGCTCACCAACCAATTCCATGAGTGGCTCCTGGTTCCCTGGCTCCCATGGTTGGAAAAATGAAGCCCCATCTTCCCCAGGGACTAAGGAGCTCCATGAGTGGAACTGAGGTTCCAAAACTAAAAGGTTCCCTTAGCATCTTTACTCATTCTGGGTGTTCTATTTCATCTTTCACCAGGTCTTCAGATCTTTTTTTCTCCCAAAAAAACTTTAATGGAAACTCCAGGGATGGGGGGGAGGGGGGATGAGAAGTAGAAATTTAAAAAAAGGAAAAAAGGAAACATAACAAAAGCAATCAAATACCGAAGATATCTATGGTGAAGTTTGCAAAATATTCAAAGCATTAAGGGATTCATTCTATAAGTATCTGAAGAAGGAAAAGACACCAGAGGCATACAAACAGTAAAAAAAATAAAAGCAACATATGCTATCATGCGCTTGACTAAATATACATAGAATATAAAATCTGATTGTGATTAGTATTTGTAGAATATAAAAGGAGCATTTGATTCATTAGATGAAAACCCTAACTCCATTGTTGACTCTCTTCCAACTAGTACTCTCTCATTTCACTTATAGTAAAATCATGTAAGATTTCTCAAAAGATATAATAGAGATAACTGTTCAACAATCCTCTGATTATTAAATAGGTAGATTTACACTGACCAAAGGTTTTTACCAAATGGAAGTGCAAGTCAGAGAAAGATTCCCTTAAGATAGTAAGTTCCTCTACATCCATGATGGTGAACCTGTCATACATGCCAAAGATGGCATGCAAAGACTTCTCTGTGGGCATGCATAGGTCCTCATCTTGGCCAGCTGGGAGCCTGATCCCACCTACGAATGCAAGGAGTGGAACACTCAAGTCTCCCTCAGCAGGGTCAGCAGCCCAGTCTGGGTGTGTGGGTATGGATTCCCTAAAAAATTCTAAAAAGTTCACTATCCCTGCTCTAGATACTCTTGTTGCAAGTGAATTTGTGCTGGTTTCATCAAGGCCCAGAACATGACAGAGCCTCTTCTGTGAGATAATAATCATGCAGAGGAATTTGGATGAACCATCCACAATTAAAAACTCAAGTGGATGAAGAAATCCTATTGTTTCAACTATAGCATATAATCAGATAGTCAAATTATAGATTTCATCCATATATGGGTATGTGTGTGTGTCTATCTAAACCCTAAAAATGGATAATGGTCTGTTATCTGAACTGAATTAGGAGAAAGAGAACTGGGTTATTGAGAAAATTGCCCCATTCTTTTACTGACCCTAAGCTTTTCTGTGAAACAAAGGCTCATCTTTTTCAAATCCACTATTCTTCCAGATATGTGGCATGACTATGAGTCAAGAAATATAGTTATTTCCAAAGAATGAAAGCAGCTGATTACCCAAAAAAAACAATAAAGGGGTGGACATATGCAGGCTGCAACACATTACAAGTGAGGGAGGAAGGAAGGAAGGAAGGAAGGAAGGAAGGAAGGAAGGAAGGAAGGAAGGAAGGAAGGAAGGAAGGAAGGAAGGAAGGAAGGCTTATTATCCCCATTTCATCACTGAGGAAACTGAGGCAGACGGATGCAAAGCAATTTGCCCAGGGTCACATAGTAAGAGTCTTGAGGCCAAATTTGAACTCAGAGCTTCCTGACTCCATGCCACCTAGCTACTTGGAGGAGCAGTGTAAAATATATCATCAAAGCAACATATGACTCAAAACAAGAGGATATCAGAAGTAAGGGAAGCCCGTGTGTTCTCCTGGTATCAGTACATTGTATAAACCATTTTGGTAAACTTAAGGGAGGACATAAATGATAATCACAAAAGAGAGGGAGGCAGGGATAGATTGTAATTTGCATCATTGGCAGGAATATCCACATTGATGTGATCATAGATTGACTAAGCCACTGGGCTCTTGTAGTTTCATGGCAATTCTTTTATTCCTCTATATTTGACTCTCTTATCATACTCTACAGGTTGATTATTCAAAACCACTTCTGTCCTCAAACTTTCTATCCTATTTCTCTCCTAAGGAGATATCTCCACCTTCTTGGCTGGTAAAATAGACCCATTCATTGTAAGCTCCTTCTTCTCTCCTATTTCATAACTCAAAAGCCCTCTTCACCGTTCCCCATTCTAGTCTCTGTAAAAGTTAAAATTAAATCTCAAAAATAATATTGTATTTTAAAAGATTTATTAATGATCACTAGAAATCAAGAAATAAAGAAGATACAAAACAAAGACCACGTGCCCATGGCTGGTTAGCCATTTTTTAGTCAACCCCACTCCACCATCAATACTGATTCTACATCAGAGAGATGGAGCCTCCAAAGCCCATGACCTTTATCCTCTGTCTACAGGAAGTACATAATGACAGGAAGTCAGTGGGCTCTTGGGATATATAATTAATTCTTTTTTAGGGTAACAGATTTTCAATCACACATCTCCATTGCCCCAGTCTCTGATTTCTTTCTAGTTATCTACAAACATGCCCATGTCTTTCTCATCCTAATTTTTTTTTTCACTTAACCCTGCCAGATTCCTAGGAAAGTTCTTCTATATTCATTGCCTCCATTTTATTTTTACCACCCATTGATTTCTAAGAAACTGTTTCATGGCTGCTTTTGAAAAACATTACTCTATTCTCAACATCCTAAAAAGGGAACCCTCACTTGAAAAAATAAAAATAAAAGGAAGCATAGTTAAGTAAAATTAATCAATATAGTGACAATGCCTGACAACATATTCCTATTTTCTTGACTGAAGACTCCATTAGAATTATAGATTTTGAGATCAAAGAGACCTTAGAGGTCATCCGGTCCAATACCATCCAACTTTATAGATGAGGAAACTAAGGCTCAGAAAGATTAAGTGACTTGGCTAAAGTCTTATAACTAGACTCTTCAAGAACGAGATTTGAACCCTGGTCTTCCCAACTCCAAGTCTAGCAATCTATCCACAGTCTATTTCATCATCATTTGAGTCATATGGTCATTAGATTGAATTTAGTTCCTGGATCGCTTAATGTAATTTTCTATGACAGTATTATTGCAATTATGCATATTTTTCTCTTGGCTTCTCTTACTTAACTCTGCTTATATGAACTCTGCTTATATAACTCTGTTATATGAACTCTGTTCATATAAGTCTTTCCAATTTTTTTCTAAATGTTTAGATTCATCATTGCTCATAATGCAAAAAATACTCTATTATATTCATATACTGCAATTTGTTCATTCATTCCTCAATTACTGAGCATCCAGTTTATTTCCAGTTTTGTGCTGCCACAAAGATTGCTGCTATGAGTATTTTGTTATGTATGGCACATATTTTCTGACATGACTTCATTAGAACACATGCCCAGAAGTAGGATCACTGAGTCACTGCATAAGGACAATTTAATGCCTCTTTTTGCATTATAGTAAATTGTTTTCTAGGACAATTGGATCAAGTCCCAGTCTTACGAATGGAATATTAATTTGTCTTTCTTATTACAGTTCCTCCAATATTGAGCATTTCTGTTTGTTATAAACTTCACTATTTTTTCTTAGTGCGAAGTGAAACGTTAGCGTTGTTTTAATTTGCATTTCTCTTATTTTTAGTAATTTGTAGCATTTTAAAATAAAGTCATCGTTTGCATTTCCTTTTCTGAAAACTGTTCATATCTTTTGACCATTTATCCTTTGGATAATTGCTTTTGATTTTACTTCTCTTCTGGCATTTCTCCATACAAGGTCTTCCAAAAGCCTGAGTTCAGTTTTAAGCTATTAATCTGTAATTCTTTAAGCTTTTAGTCAGACTTATCAGGCTTATCAGAATTAAATGATGTAAAGATTTTTCCCAATTGAAATTTTCCTTCCTAGCTGGATTGATTTTGTCTATGCAGAATA
Organism: Monodelphis domestica; assembly: GCF_027887165.1. Classification (NCBI taxonomy): domain Eukaryota; kingdom Metazoa; phylum Chordata; class Mammalia; order Didelphimorphia; family Didelphidae; genus Monodelphis; species Monodelphis domestica. Next base: position 374,742,499 of record NC_077230.1, on the reverse strand, counting down.
TTCTTAATTTTATGTAATCACAATCATCTATTTTATCTTTTATGATCAGTTCTACTCTAGCTTAGCTAAGATTTCTTCCACTAATCATAGTTTTGAAAAGTACCACTTCTCCCTCTAATTGTTTTATGATGTAACATTCATTTGTTAATGGTTTATTAAAGTTTGAGATCTAGTACTGTAAGCCCCTCAAGTTTTTGCCTTTTTTTAATTGTTTCCCTTGTGGTTCTAAATATTTTGTTCCTCTAAATGAATTTTGTTAATATTTTGTCTGGCACTTTAAAGCAACCTCTCAGTAGTTTAATTAGCATAGAACTAAATCTATAAATTAATTGGGGTCATATCATCACTTTTATTATATTGATATGATCTCATCTATTCATTTCTCAATCCCTTGGAATCATTACTCAACTGAAACTGCTATCTCCAAGGTTACCAGTGATTCCCTAATTTAAAAATTCAGTGCCATTCTCTCAGACCTCATTCTACTTGAACTTTCTATAGCTTTTGAGCACATTTACACTCTCCTCCTTTTTAAAAGCATTCTCTCCTACCTTAGCTTCTAATACTACACACTCTCCTTTCTTGAGGATTTTATCATGCTCATGGATTCAGTCATCATCTCCATAGAGATGACTTCTATATACCCATTCCTAATCTCTCTCTCTCCGTCTTTCTGTCTGTCTGTCTCTCTGTCTCCCTCTCCCTCCCTCTGTAATCCTCCTCCTCCTCCTCCCCTTTTCTATTGTCATAGGTCTCAGCCATTTGAAACTTTTGAAGACTCGGTGCAACTAGTACAATATCATACACAAAGAGAAGCTTCATCACTTACAAGGAATTCCTGTTCTAGTTGAACTCCATACTGGAGAACCTCCAGAATAGTGGATAACCTTTGACAGATGTATATCTCCTTGTTTAATGCCTCAGATGAAATTCTTTATCAAGGGGACAAATAAAGTTATCTTTATTGTTGCAGCTTTTAAGGGCTCTCAAATGATTTTAGTATATTCATGGGAGCCCTCTTGTGGAAGGAAAGCTTTAAAGAGTTTTTTTACTTTAAAGAGTTGTTTTCCTCTACAAAATCAAATCATTTTTTATTGTCAACAATGAACAGAGTGAGATCTTTTGTCCTCTGCATCTTTCAGTCAATTGCATGACTCAAGGTGTCTTCTGCAATAGAATGTTATTTGCAAACAACTGCCTGTTTCTTTCTCATGCCTTCATCAAGGATGCCTTAGATTGCTGTGTAGATTATTCTCATAAATTTTTTATTAAGATGGGAAAGTAGATACATAGGTTGGTGTTAGTGACATTTTTAAGAGTGACTGTTTTTCAGTAATAATAGCATCCAGGATTTTCTCCTAGCAATTGGTATCTTCCTCATTTTCAGATCAACTGATCTATACCACCCTAAAGCTTTGTTGCCTCCAGCACAGTCTTTCTCTGGGTGTATTTGGTTGAATGCAAATATTCTTTCTATCTTTATTTTCTTTAAGAGGTTGTATAACCAGTCTTATGCTTCACATTGGAAAGTAGGATGTTAGAGTTCAGATTTGGTGGCTACATTGTCATTGATGGAGTTTGTTATAGAAATCTTGATTGATTTTCTTCCATTTTTATCTATTTATTGACTTCTCTACAGCTTTATTCTTAAATACTTAGAATGTTCTGATTTGATCTGTTAGAACATTTTAAATAAATTTTTAATTTTTTTATTATATATATAATATATATATAATTTTTTAATTAATAAAAAAACATTTTAAATAAAAAATTATATTTTCTTGTATTTCTTATTATTGTATAACACCAATTGTTTTGGAGTCATAAAGTCCTGATTTCAAATGCTTCATTAAACATTTAACAGCTATGTGACCCTGGGTAAGTTACTTAATCTCTACCAGTCAGGGTTTCCTTATCTTTGAAAAGGCAGTAATGATAGCACCTATCTTCAGGGTTATTGTGCAGATCAAATGGAATTGTGTGTGTATGCATGTGTATATAAATATATACAAACATATATGCATATATAAATACATATATATGTGAGTATATATAAAATGCCTTGCAAACATTTAAGTGCTGTATAATTGTTAGTAATTGTTCTTATAAAAGTGAGGCATAATGGAAAGAGAAGTTGAGTCAGCAACCCAAGTTTGAATCCTACCTCTTTCATATATTCCCTTTGTAACCTTGAACAAGTTCTTTTATCTCTCTGAGCCTCAGTTTCTTCACCTGTTAAATAAACAACTTGATAGCCTCAATGGCCCCCATCAGCCCTAAGTCTATGATCCTATGACTCCTAAGTCTTCCATTATGAATCTGATCCTAACTTCTCTCTTTCTCTGGCTTCAGGATGGCTCACTTACCCCATCTGCACCCACTTAGTAGGTCAAAGTGGCTTTCCAAAGGGGCAGACACACTACTTACAACTTGATCTCAAGGGCCTAAGGAAAACAACAGATCTGCTATTCACAGCTGTATTTCCTAACACTCCCCCAAATACTTTTCTTTTTTTTAAGACCTTACTTTCCATCTTAGAATCAACACTAAGGATTAGTTTAAAGGCCAAAGAGCAATAAGAGCTAGGCAATTGGGGTTAAATGGCTTGCCCAGGGTCAAAAGCTAGGAAATGTCTTGGTTCACATTTGAATCCAGGACCTCCCATCTCTTGGCCTGGCTCTCTATTCACTGAGTCCCCTAACTACACCTGAGTAGTATTCTTTTAGTGAAAGGAAAAACCCTAAGGCTGGGGTGTGCATAGCTATTCAAGTTGACTCCCTTGGCTAGAATCTGAGGCATTAATTCTCTTGGTAAAACAGATCCCATAAGTCTATAATCCTTAGTTATCTGGGTCTGCTCACTGGACTCATGAGAAGTTTCTCCACAATTTATGGGCAGCAGCAAAGAGCAAGGTAGTATATGCTTTCCTTTTCCCAATCAGCTTTTCAAATAGCAGAGAATTTCCATCATGCCCTGGGAACCTTTTTATCCTGCAAGACATCTGCAGCCCTGGAACTCAACTGTGGGTATCTTCTGCCCCTAAGGTTCCTCCTTCCCTCTGATTGAAGAACAGAGACTTCTCTTTCTAGAATTCCATCTAAGGAAGCATCCCAGATCAGTCATCTCTTCATTTCTCATCCAGCTGTTCTCCTCTGGATTTCTCCATCATAGCACCACTACCAGTACTTTCTCCTTCCCCTACCTCTTTTCTGCTTCCTTTTATATTTTTTTCTTCTATTAGATAGTAAGTTTCTTGATGGAAAGGATTATCTTTTGTCATTTGGGATTTAGAGTTAGAAGAGTTTGTTTCAGTTCTCATCTATGTAGAAAATCATTTAACCTCCATGAATCTCAGTTTCCCCATTTGAAAAATGAGGTCACAAGATGACTTCCAAGGTCTCTTCCAACTCTTTATCCTATGACCTACTTCCACCTCCAATGATAGGGACTTTATTACTTTTCAAAGCAGAAGTTTCCATGTTGGAACATGTGCCAATGATTAGAAAGTTCTTCTTCCTCTTGAGCCAAAATTTCTTCCCCCCTATAACTTCTACCCACTATTCTAAAATGTCTATTGTTATGAAAGGTTTCTAGGAGTTGGGTTTTTTGCCTCTATTTTATAACTTGTCGGTGTATGGGGTGTTCAGGGAGGGGTAGTATCTCTGGTATGGAGGGCTTGTCTTGCCCTCCTAAGGCAGCTCTTCAGCCTCTGACCCCTACCTGACACCGAGCTCTCACTTGTGGCTCCTAGTAGCTGCTAGCATGCGGCAGCGGCCACACCCCGGGCAACGGCTTCGACAGGCCAGCTAAACCTTGTGAGGGTAGCCATTGGGTCGTCGCCAGCCCCTGGTGAACCAGGGCTTTGCTCACCCAGCATGTGAAGACTGCTTTGGCAGAACAGGCAGAAGAAACCAACAAGAAGGTTCAACGGCTGAGATGGCAACGCAGCAAAGCACTGTGGAGTGCTTAGGGTGTGTTGGAGCACAAAGGACAACACGGCTATCCAGTGCAGCTGAGGAAGTCTCCAGATGTAATGACTTTTCGTGCCAATGGACCCAGGCTTCCAACGCCGAGAGAGTGGGACTGTCTCTGTGCATCAACTTTTCCACGTAAATCTCCTTCACACACAAGTGTTTTCGTGCACACTCATCTACATCACAGATGAAAGTGCACAAAGACAATCGTCATCCTTGGTTACCAAGAGACTACTACTACTACTACTACTACTACTCTAACTTGTCTCCAGAATACTTTGAAACATACCAAATAGTCCAGTCATCTTTGTTGCCCAGGTTTCTGGGACAGTCCTTGAGCCAGAAGGAGTATGATATTCCACAAAAGGTAAACTGAATCCTTTGTACTAACAGGTTATAAGCAGAAAGAAAAAAGTGCCTGGAAACTGACAGGATGCCATTGCCTTTCCTCAGAAACCGTAAAAACAGATTTATGGCTTTGGGGCCATTGCAGGAATGTGCTGAAGTAGGGTTGTTGTTCAGTTGTGTCCAACTTCCCATGACTGCCTTTGAAGTTTTCTTGGTAAAGATCCTGGAGTAGTTAGCCATTTCTTTCTCCAGCTCATTTTACAGATAAGAAAACTGAAGTAGCAGAGTTAAGTGATTTGCCCAAGGTCATATAGCTAGTAAATTGTCGAGCTGGGATCCAAGTCTGGATTCTTGACTCCAAATTTTCTACCACATCTACTTTCCTGCCTGGCAGTCAGAAGACAAGTCCAACTCTGCCACTGATGCAATGTTATCATTGTGGGTGTCACTTCCCCTCCTCTAGACTTTTGTTTCTTCTTTATGAAATTAGTTGGCTGGACTAAATTGTCTCTAAGGTATATTTTGGGTCTGAAACTCTTTTTTTTTTATTGAAAATTTTTATTTAATTAATTTAGAATATTTTTCCATGGTTACATGATTCATGTTCTTTCCCTCCCCTCTTTCTGCCCCCGTGGCCGATGAGCAATTACACTGGGTTTTACTTGTATCATTGATCTGATACTCTTTTTAAAAACGTTATTTTAATACTATTTGGTTTCTTCTTTTTAAAACGTATTCCTCCTTTGTCATCCTGGACAAGTCACTTAACCCTGATCTTCTGGCACTTACCACTCTTCTGCCTTGGAATTGATACCAATTCAAAGACAGAAGGTAAGGGTTTAAAAAAAAATTCCTCTCTTCCTTATTCAGTGAATCTACTCTTAGAACAACAAATAAAAGAGAAAGAAAAAAATTCACAAAATCAACCTGCACATTAACTGTGCTATATTATATTTGATATTCTATACCTTTTGTTCCTCACCACCACCACCACCTCTCTTTAGCTTTTCTGGGCCTCAGTTGCCTCATCTATAAAATGAGTTGGTTGGATGAAATGACTTTGAAGGTCCCTTCTACCATGATGTTTGTATGGACTTGAAATAGGGAGGGGAACCAGAAGGCAATATGTTTAAACAATGACGTCCCTGACAGCCACAAGTCATTCCTTAGAAACATTTTTTATGTATCTCCCAGGAAGAAAAGGGACTTCCAAGATGCTAAAAAGCCAGGTTCTGAACCCAAGATGGGGCAGGAGTTGCCCAGCGAGGAAACTTTGTTTCTTAGAGGCCTGGCCACTAGGTGGCAAGCTCTGCATGATCAGAAGAAGACACCGGGCCAACCCTAGAAGCTAGCTTCTTCCCCAGAAATCCCTGCACCTCAATGGGGTGGGAGTTGGGGTGGAGGTTGAGGGCAAGTCATGGGAGTAAGGGAAAAGGAGAGTATCCTTGCAGGGAGAGGAAAGATGGTAGTTTGCAGCTAACCCTCGTCCCAAATTTCCATCTCTAGTAATTATTTCTTGAATTTTCTGTCATCTGGGTATAGAATTTCAGAAATAAAAAGAATATTAGAGATGATCAAGTCCAGTCATCTGCCTCATGCAAAAATCCTTCCTCTGGCACCTTGGTATCACCCATCCTCTGCTCGAGCTCTTCCAGGGAAGCTCATCAGCAAGGAAATCAATCCAGTCCATTCCTTTAGATTAATTCATTCATTCATTCATTCATTCATTCAGATGCTGGACATCAGTTCAACTATCTTCCCAAAACATTTCTGGGAGGAAGGAGGAGTAAGATCTTGGCCAATCCCATCCTTCCAGCAAACTTCCTAATTTTTGTCAAGAGCATCATCATCCTTCTAGGCACACAGGTTCACAGTCACAAATTCCTTCTCGATGCATCTATTTTCCTCATTTCCCACTCCCCATATTTATTCACTTGGCAAATCTTATCTGTTCTTCCCCCTCCTTTCTATTATTTTGGGTTAGGACCTCATTGTTGTTGTTGTTGTTGTTTTTACTGAGTACTTTTTCAATCATGTCTGATTCTTTGCTACTTTGGGGGGGTTGGCATAGATATGAGAGTGGTTTGCCACTTCCTTTTGCAGCTCATTTTACAGGTGAGGAAACTGAGGCAAACAGGGTAGCGAAAGTTACCCATGGTCACATAGTTATTGGAGGCAAGATCTGAATTCAAAAAGATGAGTCTTCTTGACCCCAGACCAGGCATTCTATCCCCAGCTGCCACCTAGCTAGCTGCCCCTGGACTTTATAACTTCTTCCCTACATTGCTTCAATTGCCTTCAAATCTCCCTGCTTTCAGTCTCTCTCTTTACCAATCCATCCATCTCCACACAGATGCCAAAATCATTTTCCCCGAACCCCAATCAGAACATGCTACTCCTCTGCTTAAGAATCTGTCCATGCTTCCCTATTGCATTTAGGCTAAAACAAACTCTTTGGAATCCTTCACAGTATCGTGGCAGCCTGTCTTTCCAGGCTGATTACACATGGCTTTCTTTCATGCACTTGGTATTTCATCTAAACGGTCCTATTTGTCCCTCAGCCTTAGTATTCTACCTTCACTCTCTCCATCTTTGCATAGACTATGTGTCACACCTGGAACGTCCTTCCTCCTCTTCTTCATCTCTTAGAATCTGTATCTTTGGGCAAAGTTCAACTCATGGACATCCTCCTACATGGATATGAATTGATGGGGTCAACTCTATGTTAAGCCTGAGATTCATCTTCCCAGGGACCACATCAGTCAGAGAGAACAGGTGTCCAGGTGTGTATGAAGGGAATGTTGGGGTTTCTTTTCTTCTACGTGTGCTTTCTATTTTTTCTTCAAAGTAAAGACCTCTTTGTAGAAGTTAGTTAGTGTTAATTAGTCATATGAAACTAAGGCTAATAACTGGCAGCTGCCAGTGAGGAAAGGGAGAACTAACACAGCAAAATGGGAGCTGAAGTCAGAAGTTAGAGGAAAACACCTTTGATCCCTCGGGGTTGAGCCTTGTGGAGGGAGATGCAGAAGCATTGCTCTGGGAGAGTAAATCTAGAACACCTGCAATTATAAAGGATGGCTCTCAGGAGGAAGCAGGGGAGGGGAGGAGAGGAAGAAACACAGGGGGAAATATAAGTGAGATAAAATCAAAAGATATAAATAAAGCATTATTTAGAAGGAAATAAAAATCAACAGGGAGGTGGCATGGTACAGGGGAATTTGGAATCAAAAGAGTTATATTTGAACCCCCATTCTTCCACTTAAGATCTATGTGACCTTAGACCTTAGTGTTTCTCACATCTAAAATAGGAGTATTGGACAAGACATCTTTTTTTTTTAATCCATATCTTCCATCTTAGAATCAATACTAAGTACCAATTCTAAGACAGAAGAATGATAAGTGCTAGGCAACTGAAGTTAAGTGATTTGCCCAGGGTCACACAGCTAGGCCATATCTGAGGTCAGATTTGAACCCAGGATCTCTCATCTATAAGCCTGGCTATATTATCCACTGAATCACCTAGCTGCCCCAGACAAGACATCTTCTAAGGTCTCTTTCACCTCTTAATGTATGATCCCAATTCAATGAATTTGAAGAATGCTCAGAACCATGGGAAGCCATATAAATTGATGCAAAGCAAAATAAGCAGAACCAGGAAAATAATATGCACACTGACTACAACAATGTAAATGGAAAGAATAACAAATAAAACATGAACCTGAACACTGTAATTATAATGATGAAACTTGCCCTTGAAAAGAGATACAGGAAGATAAATCTCTTCTTTGTAGAGATAAGAATCTATGGGGGTGGAAAATTGCATATACTGCCAGACTCTGCTGATGCATCTGTTAGTTTTTGCACAGCTCTCATTTTCTTCTTTGTTTCCTAAGGAATTGCTTGCTGGATAGGGCAAGAGAAAAGAGATACATTTGGAAATGAAAGTGATATAAAGCCAAAATATACTGATCACTATTTTTATGTCCTCCCTCTTCCTCTATTGACCTCACATGTCAGTAAGTAAGAATATATAAGGATTCAGACATCAGGAAAGACTCCTCTCTCCAGCTCCAGCATCATTTAAATTTCCTCCCCATTCTTAGCATCTCTCCAGTCAGCTCAGCAAACTCTGGACACTCACTTACTGTGTGCTTGGATCGAAGTCACTTCCCCTCGGCTTCTTTAACCTCTAAATGGGGATAATAGACCTTACCCTGCTTCCATCACAGGGCTGCTTTGGAACAAGATGAAGAAATGATTGGGAAAGTTGGTTGCAAAACTCACAGTCTCAACAGGTGGAAGATAGAATTGTCGTCTTGGCTGCTTTTCCTCTTTTCCTCCCTTTAGGATTCTAAACACTCCATCAAAGTCAGTAGTTTCTGTGAGCAGGCACCGCCCTGCCCCTTGAGGGCCCTGTCTGGGGTATTGAATTATCACCATTCGGGAGGCCTGATAAAATGGCTTTGGCTACAGGTGGTAAAAAAATAAAAAAGTGTCTGCCTCCCCATCCCTGTTGGGTTGCTGAGAGTGTGGCAGAGAGAAGAAATTGAAGAAGTAGCTTACTTTGGCACACTCCCAGTTGACTTATTAAAGAGAGAAGCTAGACCAGCTAGGTAGAGTGCCAGACCTGGAGTCAGGAAGACTCATCTTCCTCAGTTCAAATCCATCCTTGGACACATAACAGCTATATGACCTTGGACAAGTCATTTGCCCCTGTTTGCCTCAGCTTCTTCATCTGTAAAATAAACTGGAGAAGGAATTGGCAAGCCACTACAATATCTCTGCCAAGAAAACTCCAAATGGAGTCACAAAAAGTTGGACAGGACTGAAAAAATGACTCTTAGTTGAGCAAAATGCAGTATTAAAAAGACTCTCCCTTCAATGAAATTCCTCACATCAATCAATTTGTAAAGTTGTATTAGGCACCAACTATGTGCCAGATGTGGTACTAGGCACTGAGATACAAAGACAAAAATGAAATAGCCCCTGCTCTCATGGGACCGTGTTGATTTATATTCAATGTAACATATGCCAATGTTAAGATTATACAAGTATAACCTGTAATCCAGAATTGAAGCTTTGGGTTTATATGAACTGGATCTGCTTTCTGGACTTTACTCAAAAATTGATTTTCTTTTGGCTTGTTCCCCTTCCAGGATTTCCCTTGGGGATATAAGAATTGGGCCTGCCTTCATAGAAAGGTAAATGCCTCTGAGTTCCCATGCAAGTACTCAGGCTAACAAAACATCAAATCCAGGACACGCTTTATTATTCCAACAAAAAAGTACAAAGGTCAAGTCCACAACCTGTCAAGACCCTTCTCCTTCTCTCTGTAACTTTCTCCTTTCTTTATGAAATCAGTGTCAACCCTAGTGAATCCAGTGATGACACTCACCTAGTGCTGAGTCCCCCTCACCCCCCACCGCTAAGGGAAAATATTTCTGTCCTTTACATCTCAAACCTTCACCTCTTACCAGTGAAAGACAAGGTCCGGGATTGCTCCTCTGCATTATGGATCCTGGTTAGTCTAGGAATCCTCCTCTGGATTCTGGAAGCTTGGTCCAGGAATTCTACTTGCCCAAAAATTCTCTTGTCTCTACCACTGGCATTCCAATGCTGCCAGCTAACATTCCTGAAGATCCCAGATTGGTCCAGGAACTCCTCATTGCTTTAAATCAGCCTCTATCTACTGTCATTTCTGGGGACAGACAACTGCCTAGAGAGGTCATATAACTGTTAAGAGTTTCTTCCCCAATGAACCAAATACAAGTTTTTATGTGTAGCACCTCTCCTCTCTCTGTCTTCTTTAACAATGTTCCAGTTCCTATTTTCTAGGTCCTTCTGTCTCAGCCCTGTCCTCCAACTTTCCTTTTAAAGGCCAAGCTGGAGGACATATATCAGAAGTACAGGGAGAGAAGGAAAGAAGGAAAGAAGGAAAGAAAGAAAGAAAGGAAGAAAGGAAGAAAGAAAGAAAGAAAGAAAGAAAGAAAGAAAGAAAGAAAGAAAGAAAGAAAGAAAGAAAGAAAGAAAGAAAGAAAGAAAGAAAGAAAGAAAGAAAGAAAGAAAGAAAGAAAGAAAGAAAGAAAGAAAGAAAGAAAGAAAGAAAGAAAGAAAGAAAGAAAGAAAGAAAGAAAGAAAGAAAGAAAGAAAGAAAGAAAGAAAGAAAGAAAGAAAGAAAGAGAGAGAGAGAAAGAGAGAGAGAGAGAGAGAGAGAGAGAGGGAGGGAGGGAGGAAAGGAAGGTAGGAAGGAAGGAAGGAAGGAAGGAAGGAAGGAAGGAAGGAAGGAAGGAAGGAAGGAAGGAAGGAAGGAAGGAAGAGAAAAAGAAAAAATTCCCTTGAAAGAATATAAAATAGGGACATCTGGGTAGCATAGTGGATAGAGATCAAGACCTGGAGATGGGAGGTCCTGGGTTCAAATTTGGTCTCAGACACTTCCTAGCTGTGTGAATCTGGACAGGTCATTTAACCCCAATTACCTAGCTTTTAGTACTCTTCTGCCTTGGAACCAATACTTAGTATCAATTCTAAAACAGAACATAAGGGTTTGTTGGTTTGTTTTTAAGAACTCATAATAACAATCCTCACCAGAAAAACCAAGGGGAAGATAAATGTCAATTGTCCAGGCTAGAATGGGTAGTTGGATGGAGAGCTCATTGAGTTCTTCCATTGGTATATAGGTAAATACCAGGGGTCCCCAAACTTTTTATACAGGGGGCCAGTTCACTATCCCCCTTAGACCATTGGAGGGCCAAACCTAACCCTAACCCTTACCCTAACCAGGTAGCAGTATACACAGTATGGAATCCCCTCCTCTCCCCTTCCCAATCGCCACACAATGCTGATGTCTTCCATTGTGCAGCCACATAATCCTTTGCATGGTGCCTCATTCTAAGGCTCCACACAAAGGATTAGGTCACTGTAAATAGTACTGTAAGTGAGTGAAGCTGCGATTTGAGGCACTGAGCTTTGAGCACATACAGCGCTCCTCTCACTGACCACCAATGACAGAGGTGCCCTTACCAGAAGTGCGGTGGGGGCTGGATACATGGCCTCAGAAGGCTGCATGTGGCCCTGGGGCTGTAGTTTGGGGACCCCTGGTGTATATACATTTTGATCTGCCATAATAGGTGGACAATAAGCTGAACTCATCAAATAATTTTGTCTCGGAGAAAAGAAACATAAGGGCAATGTACCTTCATAAGGGGGGGTTTATGGGGAGACACAAAGATTAAACTTTACCATCTTTTCAAAGATTCTGTTTTCCCAGGCTGGTGTCCTGTGGGCCAGATCTCTTCTGGCTGTTCTAGTCACATTAGAAATGATTATTCACTACTTTCTTCAGAGCTTATTTGAATAGCAGTGGATCAAGTGCTGGGTAGACTTGAGACAAGTCTTCCTAACTCTTAAGATAAATCCAGCCTCAGGAAGCCACTAGCTGTATAACTGTGGGCAAGTCATTTTGTCTTGTCTGCCTCAGTTTCTTCAACTGTAAAATGGGGATAGCAATACCACCTATTTTGCAGGGTTCTGGTGAGGATCCAATGTGATAATATTTATAAAGCCTTTCGCACTGTGCCTGGCACAAAGTTGTTTTTCTTCCTTCATTTAGAAGAGAACCAATGACATTAGGTGGTGCTATCTGGACTAGCTTATGAATTGGATTTACATGAGGCAAAGTTGCACAAAGTCATTGGTCTCAGTCTCTCTTCCAGAGTTACTGGCAAGACACATAGTAGGCACTTAATAAGTGCTTGTGTCCTTCCTAATGGTGGATAACAGCTTGGTAAGTTCCCTTCTCACTGTTTCAAGGACCTCCAGTAACTTTAGCCAAAGAGAGTAATAATGGAATTTCAGGGAGCCAGGAGGGCTGTGGGAGAGGACATTGGAACCCATCAGATCATGTCCCCCAAGGGGCTGATGACTGCCTACCTATTTAGGGATGATCCCACCCCCCACCCCCACCCCCCCGTGACTTTCTCCACACACTCAGGGCAGCCTCAGTATAAATAATCCAACTCTCCACCCTCAACCTCCAATGAAGCAAAAATCAGCATTTCCTTTAAACTATACAAACATTTGATGAGATTTCTCATTCTGTTTTACAGGTAAAGAGTGTGAAATAATTATAATAATAACAACAGCTAGTATTTATACATTTCTTTAAGGTTTGCAAAGAACCTTGCAGATATCATTTTATCCTCATAACAATCTTGGGGGATAGGTTCTATTATTATCCCTATTTTACAGATGAGGAAACCGAGGCTGAGAGAGGTCAAGCAAACTGTCCAGGGTCACACAGTAAGTATCTAAGGTCAGATTTGAATTCCAGTCTAACTGTCTTAATGAAAACCACCCTGGATTTGGAGCCAGAGAATTTCCATTCAAATCCTGGCCCAGACACTCATTGGTGTCACCCTAGGAAAGTTCCTATTCTGGGACTCAATTTCCTCATCTGTAAAATGGGGTAGCTGATTAGAGGGTTTCTAGAATCCCTTCCAGCTTGAAAGCTGAGGATCCCATGATTCCAGCACCAGGCACAGAATGAGACATGACCAGCTCACCCCACCCCACCCCACCCCGCAGCATAATTCCTCTCATTCCCTGCCAAATCCTGAGGCTCAGCCCCACCAGGTGGTCACTTTCTCATAACAAAAGTCAATGTCATCTGTCAGGTCTCCCAAATACTAATCATTCAGACCCAGCCAGAGCCCCAGGAACAGGGTGGTGCCTGCTGTTGGCTTTGAATCCAGGAGGGAGAGATGAAGGGGGGAAACTACCAAGGCGATCACTGAGCCTCACACCTGCCGGGGGTTTTCCATTTTCTATTTAAGCCTCCCCCTCCCCCCCCCTTGGCTTCTTCTTTGGTCCCACGCAACAACCCCATCAGAAGCAAGGCAGTGATCATCCATCATCCTCTTTCACAGGTGAGGAAGAGGACTGTGGCAAAGTCTGGGGACGGGTTCCAGATCTCTACAGTCTCGAGTCTGCCCTTTGCTGGTTTAAGGCACATCATCCTACCTAGAACAAGAGGAAAAGCTGGAGGATTTCCCAGACATTTTGGACTCCCTCTCCCAGAGCAAGGCTGGCTACGTGACCCCTGTAGGGTTCAAGGGATGCCCCTGAAGGGAGTGGGACAATTCTTCTCTAATGCTATCAGCTGGAGTCTACATTCTAGCATGTTCTCCCCAATGTCTGCCAGCAGAGATTAGTGACCCATTTCCACTTAACTAATTAATATCAATTAATTTTTTTAAATACCTTACCTTCTGTCTTTTGGATTAAAAAAAGAAGAAGAAAACTCTTACCTTCTGCCTTAGAATCAATACTATAATACTATAGGTTGGTTCCAAGACCGAAGAGTGCTAAGGGCTAGGCAAAGGGGGTTAAGTGACTTGCCCAGGGTCACACAGCTAGGAAGTATCTGAGGCCAAATTTGAACCTAGGACCTCCCATCTCTAGGACTGGCTCGAAATCTACTGAGCCACCCAGCTACTCCCTAAGATTCTTCATGGGATGACATTCTGCAATTCTATACTACAAACCTCCTGTCCCTAAATAGATAAATGAATGAAGGAATGAAGAATAACTTTGGTAGTACAGAAAGAGAAAGAGCCCTGAACTTGGAATCAGGGAGATGTGAGTTCAAAGGGCAGGACACTTAATTCCTTCCAGCCTCTCCATTCCACATCTGTAAAATGGGGATGACAATAAGATGTATGGAACCTAGCTCATAGGGTGAGGCTCAGGTGAGATAGCTCTAAAGCACTTTTCACTTTTTAAAGGATTGCCCCAGCAGTAGTTATAATTATTATGTGCATCAGGGCTAGGAGCCCTGACTTTCCCAGGGAAGCCTTCATTTTGCTGGCTTCAAGCCTTGCCTGGTTGGTTATTGATTTGAGGGCTGTGGCCAGAAGAGACCACTCATTAAAGGTCCCGATGAGCACTTATGACCCACTGGTCTCAGGGGGACAAAATGGAGATATCAATCAGGAAGCCCACAGCCCAGCAACCTTTAGCTTAGCTGGCAATGGTTTCTAACTGCTCTGACATACTATCTCTCTAGTCAGCAGTTCTTAAGGCTAAGGTGCACAGACCTTCAAAAGGTACTTATTGTGTTCTTGGTATTGTGCTAGGTATAGGAAGGAAGGAAGGAAGGAAGGAAGGAAGGAAGGAAGGAAGGGAGGGAGGAAGGGAGGAAGGAAGGAAGGGAGGAAGGAAGGAAGGGAGGAAGGAAGGGAGAAGAGGAAGGAAGGGAGGAAGGGAGGGAGGGATGGACTAGCTGCTCCCAACTCCTGATTTATCTTGGATCCAAGATGCAGTTTGGTGATAAAATGGATAGAGTCCTGAGTCTGGAGTTGGGAAGACCTGAGTACAGCTCTGACCTCTGATGCTTCCTAATTATATAACCCCAGGGCCAGTCTCTTAACCTCTGCATCTCTCAATTTTCTTATCTAAAAAATGGGGATGAAAATAGCATTGACCTCACAGGTTTCTGTCGAGGGATTAAATGAGATAATATCTGGAGAGCACTTAGCACTGTGACTGACAGCAGGTGTTTTAATAAATTATTCCCTTCTCTCCCTCATTCTTCCCTTCCAAGTTCCTAGCCCAGAAATCCCCTTTTAAACCCAGAATCTAAACATTATGGTCCTTGAAGAAGAATTTGGAACTATGTCCAAAGGGCTCTCAAACTGTGCATGCTCTTTGACTCAGCAATACCACTATTAGGTCTATATATCAAAAGAATTAAAAGGAAAAAAGGGGGGATCTATAGGTACAAAAATATTTGTAGCAGCTATTTTTGTGGTGGCAAAGAATTGGAAATTGAGAGGATGCTCATGAATTGAAGAATAGCTAAACAAATTGTGGTATAGGATTGTGATGGGATGCTATAGGAAATGACAAGCAGGGTGTTTCAGAAATACCTGAGAAGACTTATATGAACTGATGCAAAGTGAAGTGAGAAGAGCCAGGAAAACATTGTACACAGTAACAGCAATGTTGTAATGATGATCAACTACTCTGATCAATGCAATAATCAAGAACAAAGAATTCAAAATGAAAACTGCTATCCACCTCCAGAGAGAGAACTGAACTCTGAGTGCAAATTGAAGTAGTTTTTTGTTTTATTTTTCTTCCTTTTTTTGCAACATGGCTAATATGGAAATATTATTTTCATTATTTCACATCTATAATTGGCACTATATTGCTTGATTTCTCAATGTGTGAGAGAGAGGCAGGAGGGATGCAGAGCATTTGGAACTCAAAAATAATTTTAAAACATTAAAAATAAATAGATAATAAAAAAAATAAAACATATGGCCTTCCACAACTGGACACACCTGACAATTATATTCTCTGCAGACAGCAACTGGCTGGTTATTCCAACAGAAATGACAATTTGATTCAGTCCAGCAACCAGTTTAACTGATCTTGGCCTCTGACTCCACACCTAGAGGCCCTGTAGACAACAGGTCCTGTGAAAAATATGGGGGGGGGGGAATTTGTGAACTTTGAGAATCAGATTCTAACTCCATCCTTGCAAGTCTCCTGGAGGATGGTGATTGCACTACCATCCTCTTTGCTTTGTTGAACTGTGCATATATGGAGTAGAGTAGGGGACCCACTTAATCAATTGAGTCCTCTCCATCTACTTTATGAAATTATAGGATGTAATTATAGGAGGTAACAGAGGAAATGAGATGTAAGGGAGAGAGCCCCTTTCAGAAATTGATTGACTCATTTGCATATGAAAGGCTCAGGAAGCTCTAAAGACTGGCCCAGACTATTGACTCTCTTACCCCTGAACCAGAAGCCTTGGGGAGAATTTAAAATCAGGGATGGACACTGCTCTGGAGTGTAGGAGTAGAAAGAATGGGGGAAAGGATAAGCATTTATTAAGAACCTACTATGTGCCAGGCTCTTCAGAAATAGTATCTTGTTTCATCCTCATAACTCTGAGAAGTTGATGCTATTATGTATCTCCATTTTACAGAAGAATAAACTGAGGCGGGCAGAGGTGAAGTCATTTGCCCAGGGTTAGTAACTGAGGCTGAATTTGAAGTCTTCCTAACTCCATGAATCTATCCACTGGGCCACCTAGACTGATTCAGGTAGGGGCTCTTTTGCCATAGTTTTAGATGTATAGACCCACAGAATACCAGAAACTTGGGAAAGTCATCCAATTCTCAGGGAGCCTCCTATGAGTGTGGATCTGTGGGTGCTTCCAGAGGGGGTGCTATAAAAGTCTAATTTTCAGCCCAGAGCACTGTGCTTTAGGAAAAACATTGACAAACTGGATCATGTCCATAGGAGGGCAGCCAGAACGGCACAGGGACTTGAAAATGTGGATCTGTTGAAGACATTATTCATGGATATTAATTTTGACAGATATTAATTAGCACACATTAATTAGCACAGATAATAATTTTCATCAAGTCTCTCAAAAGCCATCAGATGAAGGAGGGCCTGAGGGCATGAGTATGAGTATATTCATACAGTAGAAAGAGTACTGGTTCTTGGCTCAGAGGAAGTGGGTTCAGATCCTGCCTCTGACAATTACTATTTTTGTGATCTGAGCAAGCCACCAAATTTCCCTTGGCATCAGTTATCTCACCTAGAAAATGAGGAAGTTGGACTAGATGGTTAAAGGTCATTTCTAGTCCTAAATCTGTGATCCTAAATTTGAGAGTAGTGTGTTTGGGCTTAATGAGAGGGGAAATAATTAAACTTTCTAATAATCGATTGATTTAATTTAAAACAAATAGATTTCTTAATAATTCAAGCTATCCCCAAATCTCCAAACCCTGGATATTTTTACTTGCTGTCCTCCTATGCCTAGAATTCTCCTCTTCCTCATCTTTATCTCCTGTATTCCCTGACTTCCATCAGAGTCCCACTTAAAATCCTACCTTTTAGAGGAAACCTTTCCCCATCTCCTTAATGCTGGGGTCTTCCCTTTATTGACTTCTTGTTCAGTCACTTTTTCAGTTGTGTCTGACTCTTTGTCACCCCATTCAGAGTTTTCTTGGCAAAGATGCTGGAATGGTTTGCCATTTCCTTCTTCAGCTCATTTTCCAGATGATGAAACTGAGGCAAACAAGGTTAAGTGACTTGCCCTGGGTCACCCAACTAGTAAGTGTCTGAGGCCAGATTTTAACTCAGTGAGATGAATCTTCCTTATTTCAAGCTCAGTGCCCATCACTGTGCTACCTAGCTACACTTTAAAGTAAACATCCTTTTGTAAAAACCAATTGATGTTAAGCGGTAAGATGGAGATGGGGTGCTAGTCTTCAGGCCCTAATGAGAGACAGAACAGTGCTGGGGTGGGGGTGGGGGGCTTAAGCTGATAGTTGTAGAAAAAAGATTTCCTGCAAACTCTGGGATATCCTAGACCCTCTGAGACAGATGGAACAAGTCTAAGTTGGAAAGTCACATGTAGAAATGCCCATTTTATTTGGTGTTTGGTAAGTTGAGAATTTTTCTTTAAAAACATTTTAATGCTGTAGCTTTCTTACATCTGCCAGGCACCTTTCCATTACCCTTTGGATTCCCTACAATTTAAGAAGATCATGAAAAGCATGACGGGGTAGTTAAATGTTCATGGGGAGGGCAGCTAACACTCATTTTATTTTGGGTTTCAACTCTCTATGCCTGTGGAAAGAAAACCCACTGCTCCTAATTTAGAGTAGAATGCCGTTAAAGGCTTCATTTCATTCATTGTTATAAGCCAACACAGACAGAAATTTCTTCTGGCACATGGAGGGAGGAAGTCCCTCTGGGGTTAGCAGGTTTCTAAATATGAGACCTTTTCCCACAGGTACTTGTCTGCAGAAAAACCCAGTGTTGCCCTGGGGCCATAACCATCTTCCACTAGCCTTGGAGAAAGTTTGATGTTTCGGGGAACAAGGCAGAAGGGGACAGGGACTTCCTAGTCTGCTGGTCTGTTGCTGGATTCTAGGGTCTGAGACAGATGGACATCTCTTTGTCATTTAGCTTTCCTTCCTTGCCTAAGATCTGGGGCCAAGGAAAGCAAAACGTAGATGTGACTGCCTCTTTCAACTAAAATGGAGGTTAATTCTAAAATGTTGGGACAGCAAGATAGCATAGTGGATAGAGCACCAGGCTTGAAGTCAAGAAGACCAGAGTTCAAATCCATCCGGAGACACTTACCAGCTGTATAAATTTGGGCAACAGGCAGCTAGATGGCAACGCAGATAGAGTGTCCAGTCTGGAGTCAGGAAGATTCATCTTCCTAAGTCCAAATCTGGCCTCCGATGCTTCCTAGCTGTATGACCCTAGACAAGTCCTTTAAACCTGTTTGTTTCAGTTTCCTTGCCAAGAAAACCCCAAATGGGGTCAGGAAAAGTTGGACTCAACTGAACAACAATATTCTAAAATGTCACAACTCATGTAATGAATGGGAAAATGCAGAGCTATCCCATATCTCTGCCTCATTCTTTCTTTGCTCAATACTATTCTGATTCATCCCTCTGACCTATCTCCAACTTTCTACCCAATTTCTCTTTCTTCTTGCCTGTCTCTGCCCAATCTTACTCTGTCTGCATCTTTTTCTTCTGTCCTCTTCATGCCTCTCATCTCTCGGCCATTCTCTCTCCCTCCTCTCTCTCTCTCTCTCTCTCTCTCTTTCTCTCTCTCTCTCTCTCTCTCTCCATCTCTCTCCATCTCTCTCTCTCTCTCTCCCTCCCTCCTCTCTCTCTCTCTCTCTCTCCCTCTCTCCCTCTCTCTCTCCCTCTCTCTCTCTGTCTCTCTCTCTCTCTCTCTCTCTCTCTCTCTCTCTCTCTCTCTCTCTCTCTCTCTCTCTCTCTCTCTCTCTTTCTCCCTCCCCCTCCCTCCCTCCCTCCTTCCCTCTCTCTTTCTCTCCCTTTCTCCCTCCCTCCCTCTCTCTCTCTCTCCCTCCCTCTCTCTCTCTCTCTCTCCCTCGCTCTCTCCCTCCCTCCCCCCCTCTCTCTCACCATGGTATTCTGTTATTCACAGACAAATAGCATCGCATTGCCGGGAAGCTACTGGTTCTGAAAAGATGAGCTTTGGTGTCAAGAAGCAACTTGGAATGGTTAAAAAGCACTGTGTGAGTCCCCTGCCCCATCCAATAAACCAAGCTGCCTCCACAAAATAAATGCTTATTACATGCTTGGTGATTGAATTGAATCGAATTGAAAGAGGGAGGGCAGGATGATTGATGAAGCGAGACCCTAGAGGAAAGGAGAAGAGAGGCTGGGGCACAGGTGTTAATACTAATGATCCCTCACATTCTTGTAGCACTTGGTTCCAGAAGCACATTATAGAGATCATTTCATTTCATCTTCACAACCCGGTAAGTATATTACCTCCAATTAGCAAGATGAGGAAACTGAGGCTCAAATAAACTGTGACTTGCTCAAGATGAGTTGGAAGTGGACCCAACATTGTTTCTTTTTCTTTTTTTTTAAATCCTTACCTTCCATCTTAGAATTAATATTGTGTATTGGGTCCAAGGCAGAAGAGTGGTAAGGGCTAAGCAATGGAGGTTAAGTGACTTTCCTAGGGTCATATAGGTAGGAAGTATCTGAGGCTACATTTAAACCTAGGACCTCTCTTATCCAGGACTGGCTCTCTATCCATCAACTGAGCTACCTTGCTGCCCCCAGCTGGCACTGTGTCTTAACTCCCACCCAGGCCAGTGGCACCAGGTAGTACACAGAGCAGAAGGTATGCCCCTTCTTGAGACTGTTTACAGTTTAATAGAAAAAGTTGGATGCCTGTGTGCACTCCAAAGGAATTAATTTCAAAGAAAAGCTGATGATGGAGGCTCTCAGGCTGAACCTCGAGGAAGCATAAGCTTTTAACTGAGTAATTCAGAATTTGTACCGTCTCGATAAGGAGTGGCACAGCCAGGGTTCCAGTCACCCCACCATGGCTCTGAGCATCTGCTTTCCACCAGGCTTGCCACAACAGGGCCTTTCCACCCCCTTCTAAGCTAGCTTACTTCACCCCATGTTCTCTTTATGCCAGACCCCAGCCAGGAAAGCAAGAAGTCCAGCAGAGTCCAGTAGGAACTCTTTGAGGTTTCTGGGGAAGCCACCAGCCCAGTGGTTATATTCCTGTAGATCTGGGCAGTACTAGGAGGAAGGAAGTGGAGGTAGGAAAGAGGGGAAGGGAAGGGAGGAGAAAATGACAGGGAGAGATGGGGCAGGGAAGGGTAGGAGCAAAGACAAGCCAGAAAAGGGGAGGAGCAGAGGACACTGAAGGTAAAGATAGACAAGGCAGGTTGAGATAAGAGAGTCCAGATAGTCAGAGCTGGTGGAACCTAAGAACCCAGAGCAACAAAGCTGAAAAGGGACTTTGAACCCAGATAGTCAGAGCTGGGTGGGCCATTAGAACGTAATCAAATTGGAAGTGCCCTTAGAACATAGAATTTAAGAACTAGATGGGTCTTTAGAACATGGAATGTTGGAGCTGAGAAAAACCTTAGAACAGAGAATGTCAGTGCTGGAAGCGATCTTAGAGCACTAAATGTTAGAACTGAGAGGGCTTTTGGAAGAGAGAATGTCAGAAATGAGAGGGTTCTTCGAATATGGAATTTCAGAGCTGCTAGAGGCCTTGGAATATAAGATGCCAGAGCTGGGACAGCCTTTAAAAACATAGAAGGTCAAAGCTAGGAAGAGCCTTAGACCAAAAATATGGCAGAATAAGGAAGAGTCCTCAGCAATTATCTAGTAAGATTACGGATTTAGAACTGGAATGAACCTTAGGGGACATCTGGTTTAACCCACTTATTTTACAGATAAATAACTGAGGTTCAGAGAGGTTGCAATAGCTAGTGTCTTAAGACAGGATTTGAACCCAGATTTTCCTAACGTTAAGTCTAGAACTCTCTCCACCACACTGCTTCTGTCCAATCTCTTTCATTTCTGTACAGGAGCATACCGGCCCAGAAAAAGGAAATTACTCACCCAAGGTCACAAAGCACATTAAGTGGAAGAATAAGAGCATGCCTTAGATCTGGCTCTTGGTGGCATGGAGCCCTGAGAGATTGGCTTCACTAAAGCATTCTCTCCTTAAAGATGTCCAGGGACCAAGAAGGCCAACGGCCACTCTTGGTTCCAGGACTTAACCCCTTGCCTTTCCCCTCCTAAAAAGGAATGTGAAAAGGGAAGGAGTAAGAAAGGGAGCCAGTTTTCCCAGGGTTCATTTGGTGAGCTGAAGAATTACTATGAACATAAATTACTCAGATTTACTAGCCCAATGAGAAGACAAGGAGAGACAAAAGGGAAATTCTGTCCATGTTCTCCCAGCAGGTGTGGACTTTGGGATGGGACTTGGAATTCTGAGTTTCTGTCACTGAGGACCCTCTCTATTCTCCCTGGGAGATGAACCCCAGGAACACCCAGTGCCCCAAGGGAGACACAGACAGAGGGAATATAACACAAAAAAAGAGAGAAAGATTTGGGGAGCTGCCTTTTCACAGGCAAAAAATAAAGAAGAAAAGATAGGGAAGGAAGGAAGGAAGGAAGGAAGGAAGGAAGGAAGGAAGGAAGGAAGGAAGGAAGGAAGGAAGGAAGGAAGGAAGGAAGGAAGGAAGGAAGGAAGGAAGGAAGGAAGGAAGGAAGGAAGGAAGGAAGGAAGGAAGGAAGGAAGGAAGGAAGGAAGAGAGGGAGGGAGGGAGGGAGGAAGGGAGGGAGGGAGGGAGGAAGGGAGGGAGGGAGGGAGGAAAGGCCAGGCAAGGCAAGGCAAGGCGCTGGAGCTGGAGTCATACAGGAAACAGAGAGCCCCAAAAAGGAAGACGAGAGGAAAGAAACAAGAGGCAAACCCAGCAAAGAAGAAAAGAGGAGAGAAGCAAATAAATTCCCAGAGAACAAGAGTCTTAAAGAGAAGGAGCCAAGGCTAATCTGGACCCTTCCCAACTGCCTGCCTCCCCCTCCCCAAGCAAAATGCCCACAAACGCCGGCCCAATGAGAAGCAAGGCTCCTGCATTACCTCACTCAACGACGCTGCCATTGGCTGCTCCAGATGCCCTGGCTGGCTTTGGTTTTCAGCAGCACTCTCCCTGCCTGGAGGGCAGCCTGAAGGAAGCTTTCTCTAGACCATCTGGGACATCCGTCCAGACGGTCCCTCCCTCCATCGACTGTCCGCGACCCCACAGTTTCTCTTGTCTTTGTGTTTTTGTGTTTAAGGCTGCAGCTCCTTAAGCCCCTTACTAGACTCCAAGGCTCCCCGCGGCCAGGACACCCTCGCATCCTAAGCGTTGCCATCCACTACAGTAAAATCCCTTCCTCTTACAAAATGCTTCTCCACCCCTACTCACCTGTCCGCTATGGTCCCACACATTCCCAGACTCTTTCTCTACTCGCCTCTATTTCTATCACCTCCTCCTCCCCCAAATACGTACATGTTCCTCCCGTTCTTTCTCCTCAACCACGTTTGCCTGAATCTTTCTGGTTCTAAATTCCTGCCTTCCCTTTGTGCATGTGGCCTCCCAGGCATTGAGCCACCTCACAGACAAGTTGAGCGCTATATTTCTTCTACCCCCTTCCAGGATGGGCTGGAGGAAACTAAGGTGTAAATAAGAAATACCTCATTAAGGGGGAGTACTAGTATTTTGCCACAAAAGACTTAAGGAGAAGGCTCACAGGCAGTTGTTTTTTTAAAACTTTATCTTCCATCTTATAATCAATACTAATTATCAATTTCAAGACAGAGGGCTAGGCAGTGGGGGTTAGGTGACTTGCTCAGGGTCACATAGCTAGGGAGGGTCTAGAAGTCACATTTGAACACAGTACCTCCTGTCTCCAGGCCTGATTATCCACTGAGTCACCTAGCTGCCCTCACAGGCTAGGTTTTAATGGGTAAGAGCTTTTAGGTCCAAAATCTAGGGATGTTGCATAAACTGGAAAGGATTTTTTGGGCAATCAGAGACACCACGAAGGTACTGCTATCTCAGGAGAGTACCATGATAGAAGCAGGACAGGAAGAAGTCACAGAATCCATGTTGCTTCCATCCATGATTTTTATTCAATTAGAGAGGCAATGCCATACTGGATAGAGTTGTTGTTTTGTTTTGTTTCATTTTTGTTTTTTTAATCTTTAAATCATTTCAGCTTTAATAGCCTATAGCATTGATTGAAAAGATGTACAACTTTAAACTTTTTCATCTTAGATTAGATTGATTACCACCAACCACAGTCAGGAATACAAGCATATTGATACTAGATTCCAAGAACCAAATGTACAAAGGAAGTAATTTCAAAGTTGTGAGAAGGGGTTAAGAGTCAAAAATTTGCGTTCTTTCTGAATAAGGTCTCCTAGGTAGATTTTTGGACCAGGGTCCTTGGTGGTTGCCATTGCTTGATCAGTTGGTAACTGGTAAGTCAGAGGACCAATCATGCTTGTTGGATCATGAAAACCTTGAAATTAAGATGGGAAGAAGTCACAGAATCCATGTTGCTTCCATCCATTATTTTTATTCAGTTAGAGAAGCAATGCCATAGTGGATAGAGTTCTGGACTCAGAGAAACCTTGCCTCTGATATTAACAAACTGCTTAATGTCTCTGAATGAACCCATCTGTAAAATGGGGCTGATAGCTGCCATTTCTACTCCATAGGGTTGTTGTGAGTCTGAAATGAAATAACATGTGAATGGATATGTGAGCAGCAGTTATCATTCCTGATGAGAAATGTCAGCTGGACTTCACTGTGTTTAGAATTAACTCTACTCTATCAATCAGGAAGCATTTATTAAGATCCTACTATGTGCTAGGTACTGTGTATTTATTTACTGAGGGTACAAAAATGGAAGGCAATCCCTACTCACAACATAGCAGAGGAGAAAACATGTATGCATGTTATAAATATGTGTAAAGTAAATAGGCAGATGGGACTTGTGATGACAGTGGTTTAGGTGAGGAAATCGCCTCTATAAATCCAGGTTAGCATCTTTTCCATAATATTGCCTACAACACTTGAAAAGTTAAGTGACTTTTCCAGGGTCACAGAGAGGCCAGTACATGTCGATGTATGTCAAAGGGGTGATGTGAACTCCAATCTTCCTGGCTCCAAAGTTAGTTCCTAATTGAGTTGATCACATTGCCTCTCACACAGTAAATACAAAATAACTGGGGTAGGGATGAAACTGAGAGAGACACAATGAACATGGAACAGGGAGTGTTATTACCCCCCAGGGATGATGCTATACCTGCTTTTCTTCCTCATCCTTTCCTCTCTGATGTCAATGGAGTAAACACCAGCTACCCCCTGGTGGCCATTCATTTCTGGACCATCTCTAATCAGCTAGGTTGCATGATGCTGGACTTAGAAACAAGAAGACCTGAGTTCAAAATCCACCTTCTTCATTCACTAGCTGTGTAACCCTGGGCACCTCACTTAATCTCTCTCAGCCTCAGTTTCCTCATATGAAAAACAGCTAGCATTTATCTGCCGGGGTTGTGGTGAGGTGATCAAATAATATATGTGAAATATTTTACAAACCTTAAAAGTGCTTATATAAATGTCAGCTATTGATACAATTATTCATATTTCTCTGATATCTTTTACACTCTTGTGCAATTCTCCTCTTCCTCTTTCTCCTCCTCCTCTTGAATTCTGGACTATCTCATTCTCTTTATGCAATGTATGTTCCAGATATATGTGCTGATAGATGGATACTGGGGTATATGTCCTTCTTTCTGTCTTTATAAATCTAACACTAAACATGTGAATGATGTGTCTGGAAAATTCATATTTAGAATTTTTCCATGCCAGTGTTCCATGAATATTTTTCCATTTGCTTGGAATTGCCTATACTTCTTCATACTGGGAACATTTCTCTAATTGCTTCCTCAAAGTGAGTGGCTTGTTTTCATTTCTTTTTTGATACTTTCTGGCTTTTCAATTAACTCACCTTTGGATCATTTTACTCATTCTCTCTGCCTCTGTCTTTTCACTACATACCATTCATTACTTTTTAATTTTTTAAAAAGATAACTCACATTGTGATCTTGCTCATCAATTGTATTTTCATTGTCCCTAGATTTTTGCTCAACACCCTATTAATTCTAGTAAACGTTTCCACGGGTGTTTTTATTTGTAGGTTGCTTTGCATTTTTGCCAATTACTATTTTATCTCTTCCTCTATTTTTTTTTTTGCTGAATTTGTCCTTTTTTCAATTTCTTTAATAAGTTTATTATCTAATTTATTTATTTCAAATTGTATATATTGTGTATGCCATGACAAAATTTCATATATTTCTGTAAAAGTTTTATTCTTTGGGTGTGGGAAATTACTGGATTTTTTTCAAAATTGTGTCTGAGTTATTCTTCAATTTGCTCATGATCATTTTTGCTCATTCTCTTTCTTATTTTGGGTTCCAGGGCTCACTCTGGAAGTTGAGGACCTGTTTTTGATAATGGGTGGACTGAGGAAGTAAGACTTATGAACCTAAATGGTGAAACTGGTGCTCAGATTTATATTCTCTGGGATCCAGTGGAACTAGAGGTAGAAAGTGAAATATTTTATTTTATTTTAAATCCTACCTTCTGTCTTAAAATCAATACTGTGTATTGATTCCAAGACACAAGAGCAGTAAGCGCCAGGCAATGAGAGTTAAATGACTTTCCCAGGGTCACACAACTAGAAAGTATTTGAGGCCGTATTTGAACCCAGGTCCTCCAGACTCTAAGCTTGGCTCTTAATCAACTGAACCACCTAGCTACCACTCTCTCTGTCAGGTTAGAATGCACATCATAGATCCATAGCTGGAAGGGACCTAAGAGGGCATCTAGTTCAATTGCCCTCAAGCCTCTTGGTCTCAGGACCCTTTTATATTCTTAAAAATTACTGAGGATCCCAAAGAGCTTTTATTTGTATGGGTTCTATCCAGGGGTGCACTGGAGCCAGCCCTAGCCATAGAGTCGATTGTTAAATTTCCCATGTGAGCCTTTACACCTCAGAAACTGTCAATCACTACAAATTTGGTCATGATATATGTTGTTCATTAATTGTTTTTATTTTGGATTCCACAGCTCACTCTGCTCTTGATGTGTCCTGCTATTGTGCCCATGAGCATCTGCCTTTGAGTCATTACATACCCTCCTTTGTCATTTGTCAACTCCCTCCTTGTTTCTTCTCCAATTCTCAGAGCAAAAAAATAGAGTTTGATTTATTACTTTGTTGATTGTCTAGACTTAAGAAAGTGATGGAGGAAATGTTAATAATGCTGATTAAAGTTAAAGATGTGTTGTGGGTACATTTTCCTCCCTGGAGAGCCCTGATTATTAAACATTTACCAGCATATCACTGGTTATATACATCAATATTTATCAAATTAGAAATTAGAAAATCTTGGCATTATTACAAAAATAATCTTAACCTCAAGGATGCCTTGAAAGGGTCTTGGGGAGACCAATCACATAGGTAATAAGCATCAGAGGCGTGATTTCAAACCAGTTTTCAAACTGATTAAAGAGGCTAGAGAACAGGCATGGACCTGGGTGCTAGTTCACCTGGATTCTATCTGTGACACATCCTGTTCTGATCCTTTAACTGCCATATAACTTTCTCTCTCCTCTGAATGTCGGGTAGAATCTGGCAAAGATGGAGAGAGCCTGGGAACTCCCCAGCTCCTTCATATCACCATAGGGGGTTGGCAGGGGGGTACTTCTCCTAATCACATGTCATTATCCATTTGATAAAGAGTGATTGTTGAACAATTAGACATCTATCTCTTCCAGCTTCTTAATTGGAAAAAGATGGATGATTATCTCAAGTTCATAGTTATGTTTTCTGGATAATGGGTGTTTCATTTGGGTTTTTTATGTTGATCTGAAGAAAAGCAGTGCCTTTCCTGCCTCTCCAGTCCAAGATCTCAATAGCTTAATTCCAACAAAAAACAACAACAATAATGAATTTCAATAAACAATGTTTTCTCTCTTGACTCTATGCTTTGGCATAGACTTCCCACATCTGAAATTTACTTTCTCCTAATGTCCAGTTCCCAAAATTCCCAGTTTCCTCCAAAATGGTGCTCAAGTGCTGCCTTCTACATGAGGTCTTTCCTTCCCTCCCAAGTGACTAGGTTTACTCTCTCTTGAAATGATACCATATTACTTTGTATCTACACTCTCTCTCTCTTTCTCTATCTCCCTCTCTCTCTCCCCGCCCCTCTCCTCCCTCTCTCCCTTTGTCTCCCTTCCTCTTCCTTTCTCCACCTTTCCCAAGGTGTCTGTCGGTCTGTCTGCCTGCCCATCTGTCTATCTGTCTCTCTGTTAACCTGTTTGTCTTTCTATCTGTATGTCTATTTGTCTATCTATCTATGCATATCTGGCTTTCTAGATGTCTATCTGTCCATCTGTCTGTCTACCTATCTATCTCTGTGTCTGTCTATCTGTCTATTTATCTATGCAAGTTGTATAGAATATAAGCTCCTTTTTATCCCCTGGGCCTACCACATAGATAATTAATAAGCATTGATTGAATTGAGTTAAGTATCTACAATGAGCACAAGTCTTTGTACTTGGTTCTAAGAATACAAAGATGAACATTTTAAAAAGTAAGCACCATGAAAGATCAGAGTTATTCTACTGGGTTGGGCTGACTCCATTAACTACTTGTATAAGAGACACCTATTCATATCTTGAATTTGCTTTAAGTTTCTGTTGACCACATATTAGCCTCTTTTGACTCCTATGGTCCCTTCTCAAAGATAAGATGTTCCCACCCTCCTGACACAAAATTTTCCTCACCACTTGCCTTCCCTTGAGGTGCTTTGCACAAACCAGACTGTCTTAGTGGATTGTATTTGAATTTACTGCCAGTATTTTTCCATCCAGCCTTCCTTTAATGGTATTAAAACCCTCTTCTGTCCCAGAGCCCTGGGTCATTCCACAAATCCTAAGTGCTACCTCCACATTTCCCCATTGTTGATCTAGTTGGTTCATCATGTCCCTAGTAATCAGGAATCTTGGCTCGGAGGCAGTGGTGTGCTAGAGTCAGTCGTTATATTTTCAGGGTACCCCTTGGAAATTGTCAATCACTACAAATTAGGGCTTGGTTTATGACTTTGTTAGCTGTCTAGATTTAACAAAACAAGGGAAAAAATGTCAAAAATATAGATTAAATTTAAAAGTGTGACATGTGTACTTTTTTTTCAGAGAACTGGTTGTTAAACATTTACCAGCACACCCCTGGTCAGAGTCCATCTTTAGAGCCTGCTTAACTCTATTATAGAAGCCTGGCCAATAGAGACCTGTCCCCAGAGCATGGACAGTATCCACTCACATGGTAAAGAGTTGGGGAGTCAGCTTCTAAAACAGATGATGAGGGCCTGAGTTAGGATGATAGGGTGATAGGATAAATAGAGAAGAAAACTGGATGAAAGAGATAGTGTTGAGTTCCAATCCCCAGGATGTGTCTTCTGATTGGTTTGAGGAGAGAGGGGAAGAAAGGATAGAGAAGAATCTAAGATTCTCTCTGAGATTTCCTATATAAATGGTGCCAAACAACAAAAATAGAGTTGGGAAGAGGGGCTGATTGAGAGGCAGGAAGATGATGAATTCAGTTTCAGATATGTTGAGTTTGAGATGCCAGCAGAAGGTCCAGGTAGAAATGTCCATTGGAAAGGGATTAAAGTGTAAATACATAGGTTTGGAAATCATCGGCTCAGAGGTGATTACTGAAGTCAAAGAAGTGTTGCAATTATCAGGGGTGAAAATGTAGGAAAGGAAAGGAAGGAAAGAACAGAGATCAAAGCCTCTGGAGACATTCCCAATTAGGTAGGATGTGTTACTAAAACAAAGAAAATAATACAGTGAAGGAGAGAGACATCTAGGCAGGTGTAAGAGCTGTGAGGAGACCTGGAAGAGAACCCTGTAATGGAAACCAAAGAAGGATAGAGTAGCAAGAAGGAGGGGTCGTGAGATCACCCACATAGAGCTAGCAAGGTCCTCAGAGCGAATCTATTTCAATCCGTTCATTTTACAAATGAGGAATGTGAAGCTCAAAGAGTGACTTACTTATCCAAGGTCACAGGTAATTCCTGTAGAGGTAAGAATCAAACGCAGATCTTTAGACTCCAAATGTAGTATATTTAGCCTTTTACCATGTAGCCTTGAACAGAAGTCAAGGGTGATACAGATCACAAGAAACCAATGGACTTGGGAATTACAGGTCACAGTGACTTTAGAGAAAATAGTTTCAGTAAACTGTTGAAATCAGAAAACAAATTTTGAGAGGTAGAGAAATGAATGGTTCCTGAGGAAGGGGAGACATAGAAGGTCTTTTTGAGACTTAGCATTGAAAGGGAAGGAAGAGCTATGAGTTTGAGGGGATAGCAAGGCTAAAGGAAGGATATTTTTAGATTTTTAGGTAGGTTGGGAAGAAGAGAGAAGAAAGAGAGAAACAAATCCAAAAAGAGAGAGAGAGAGAAGGGGGAGGAGAGAAATTAAAGATAGGAAAGGGAACAGGAAGAAAGGGAAAACATGATGGAGCAAGTGCCTAGGAAAAGGAAGTAGGGATCAAGAACAAGGAGAAGGTCTACCCCATCCTCAGAGACCAGTAAAAAGATGGAAGAAACATGTGAGAACACAGAGGTTTTGAATTGTGGAGGGGGGGTCAAAAGAGGCCACAATAGCTGGCCTCAAGCTTTCTCCATAAATGAGTGGCTCTACTCTGAGAAATTTGGGGTAAAATTCAAGGCTTGAAGAGAGAGGATGAAGGTTAGAATAGCCATTATGGAGATTTGATAAAATGCCCATCAGAGATCCATAGGACAACCATGGAGTGGTGAGGATGCAGTTGGGGCTGGATATTGTAAATCTCTAGTGGACATAATTAGAAGAATCAAATGTCCATTACCAACTCATCCACTCACACACTATTAGTCAGCCATTGCTGTCAGCAGAGTCAGGGTATAAAGAGAGAGGCACCTTGTAATTTCCCCAGGGACTTTCACATCCATAGCTTCCTTTGATCCTCATTAGAACCCTCAGAGATACATAGGGCAGGCTTTTTGTTGTTGTTTGTATTACATGATTCCATTGATACAAGTCCTAGTGAGAAAAATACCCTTAACCAATGCAAATCCATACCTGCTTTTCAATGAACCATCATAGAGTTTCCTGAGGGCACTCAGATATTAAAAGACCTGAACAGGGCCATGAAACCAATATGTGTCTGAGGAAGGACTTGAACACAGGTCTTCTGAGAGAACAGACTCGGTTGGAGGCTAGCTTTCTAGGCACTATGGCATTCTGACTTATTCTTTACAGACAAGAAAACTGAGTCAGAGGGCTAGGATCCCATAAATTAGTAGTGTCAGAGCCAGACCTGGAATCCTGATTTCTGGATGGTGCATTTACCATTCCAGGACCTCAAAAGATAGACTCTGAATTAATAAGCAACCTAAATCCTTACCAAGTAAATATCCAAGGGAAATTCTACCATTAGGACTCCAGCTAATTCCTAAAATAAGAAATGGGACACTACATAGTACTATTTATTCATTATGTGATCTTGAGCAAGTCTCTTAATCTTTCTAAGCCTCAGTTGGGAGGGTTGATCTGTAGGATCCTGGGAGACCTCAGAAGCCATCTCATATAGCCCTTTCCTTTCAAGGTGAAGGAACAGAGGACCAAAGAAATTAAGAGATTTGCCCAGGGCCACACAGAGGGAGGATTCAAATCCTAGTCCTGAGACATCAAGTTCAGCACTCAGTGAAATCACATTTGGCACTGCAAGAACTTCCCTCACCTCTCCTGGAGAAATGTATAGCAATTAAAGGAAGTATAAACACTTCGTGACCTTTAAGGAGGAGTGAGGAAGGGAATATAGAAACAGCTGTAGTAGTTCCCTCCCCACCCAGATCTCAATTTGGGACCACAGTCCTGACCTGGGCCCAATTCATGTAATGTTTCCCAGAGTAAGTCCAGGAGGACAAGGGAAAAAATAATAAATCATTCATCACAGGATCATAAATTTTTCCATTTAATTTGTTTTAATTAACAGAAACCTGTTTTTCTTCTGCCTACTTCCTACATTGGGGGAAAAAGCTTGTAATAAATGTACCCAGGGAAACAAAACAAATTCCTACCCTGGCCATGTCCAGAAAAATATGTCTCGTGTGGACTCATCCTCATTGTCAAGAGATAAATAGCATGTTTTATCATGAGTCCTCTGGAATTGTATTTGGTCCTTGAATTGAGTTCTTATATCTTTCAAAGTCTTTGGTCTTTACAATGCTTTTTTTCGCTATAAATTGGCCTCCTGGTTCTGTTTACTTCACTCTGCATCAGTTCATACAAGTCTCCCTAGATTCCTCTGAAACCATTTCTATCACTTCTTACAGCACAATAGTATTCTGTTACATTCATATATCATAATGTGTTCAGTTATTCCCCAATTGATGGGGAATAACCTTCCCTTGATTTTCATTTCTTTGAGACCACAAAAACCCTGTGTATATAGTTCTTTTTCTCTTTCCTTGATTTTTTTTTGGGGGGGGGAATAGGTCTAATAATGGTATATGGTATCACTGATTAGAATCATGGAATTCAGAACTGAGGCTTTCTGTCAATGCGCCTAGCAAAACATTGGTTTTGCTTTCTTTTCTTTTCTATTTCCTCTCTCACTATTCTAATTTCTCTTAGAAAATTGAATATTGTGTATATCTATAGTTAGAAGTGCATTTAGAACTACAAAATGATTATGTTAAATGATCAATGGGGAGACTAGTCTCCCAATGATCATCAGGGGGGATTGTAAACCTTAAAATTTCTTAGACTTATGAATGTTGGAAATTTCCCCATTGGGAAATTTCATACTGGAAAAAATTTCCTACTGATAGTAAGAAACTCTATTGGAATGTGAAACCCTAGGCATGGGAGGGTCCTTCTCCTCCCTACCTAAGACTACTTTAGGACAGAAACCTTTTGCTAAACAATGGAAAGGGCTTTGACCTATGCTTAAACATAGAACAGGAAGTTCTTTGAGTCATGATTGATTTTAGAATTAATACAATAGAGATACTTGGAATGACAGAATACAATCTCCACCCTACTCAGAGTAAAAGGATTTAGGAAGGGCTGCAGCAAAGGATCATGATTTAATTATTTGAGAATATGACCTTCAACAGACATGTGCAAAGCCACAGACCTCTGGGCGGTCCTGGGTTAAGCTAGAGCCACCATTGGCACAGGGAAGACATGGACAGTGATTGGTAGATGTGAGAACTGAGGGGAGGGAACTTAGATGGTTTCCTTAAAGATAGCGAGGTCTGAGGACTGGGTTGGTTGGAGAGGTTTTGGCTCTGAGAGGTGGTGCTCTGAGAGCTTGCTCTGAAGGAAGCTGGAGGTGGAGGCCCCTGAGACTGTTTCTCCATTTTGGTCACGTGAGTGATAGGGACTGATCTCTTTTCTTTGCCTCAGCTATCTAAGGGCTTGGGCCTTTTGGCCCAGCCTAAACAGAAGGGGTATTTAAGCCCTATTCCCTTCTCTCCCCTTTCTTTCTCTTTCTCTCTCTCTCCCTCTCTCTATCTCTAATGCCTTTCTTCCTCCTGTTTGTAATTAAACCCCATAAAAGGTTGACTGCTGACTTGAGTTTTCATTAGGAATTACATAGCTGAATTCCTTGGTGACCTTAAATTAATATATATCAGTCTTTTAAAGTGATTTCCTTGTCACAGACTTGATAGGTCACCTAGTCCAATCCTTATTTTACAGATGAGGAAACAATCCTGGAGAAGTGAAATTATATTAATTATCCAAGGTCATAAAGCTCTTCCCAGCCCTTCTTCACTCTAACAGAAACTCTCACTGAAGCAAACATTTCCTTTGGTCATCTGCCAGTGGGGACCACACAAGTGGATAAGAGAAAGTAAGGAGAAGAGGAGAAGGGAAATGCTATTCAAGCTTATTTATAACATATAAATGAATCAAAGGCCCCTAGAGGAGAAAGGAAGGAGAAAAGGAAGAGGAACCTGCTACTGAAGCTTATTTACAAGATATAAATGAATCAAAGGCCTTGGAAGTTATATAGTCTAATTCCTGAATTTTAGAGATAAGGAAACTGAGGCAGGGTTCAAACTCACAGAGATAGGTAGTATCAGAGGTAGGATTTAAACCCAAGTTCTCTGACTCCAGGGCCAACACAGCTCCACTTTATTTCCCATCTTTGTTGCACTCCTTTGGATTTCTCCATCATCCCCACCACCAACCCCAACTTTTTGGCTTCCTTTTGTGTGTTAACATCTCCTATTAGATTGTAAGCTTCTTAAAAGCTGGAACTATCTTTCTTTTTCATATTTGTACCTCTACTGCCTAGCACAATGCCTGGCACATAGTACATACTTAATAAAAATTTGTTAACTGGCTACACTGGGCAAAACTCACAAGTTGTTGGGACACTTTTTTCTTTTCAAAGAATAGATCTCATAATCTTGCCCAAGCTAGAAGTGAAGAGACTACTCACAGAACAGCCCCACTCTGATTTGCACAGGTGCTTTGACCTCTTCCAATCTAACCTGGACCAGTTGGAGTCTCCTTTGGCAGCCTGGTGTCCCCTAGCTTTTGATGACTCATATTGATGCTGAGCTGGTGTGGACACCCAATGTACTTAGCCTACTATACCACAGAACTACCCAACATAAGCAATCCATCAGCTTCAGACTTCTTGTCATTGACATTATAAGATGTGTGCCAGCTCTAAGACAAGGGACTCTTCAAAATAGCCTAATTTGTTGTAATCAGTCTGTGATCTGGAAGGGTTGCCTGGTATTTATCTCTAGCACCTAGGACAGTGCCCCACCCCACTGCAGGCAGGCTTGTTGAATTAATGTTTACCTTTTGCAAATAATAATATGGAAATGGGTTTTGAACAATAATACATGTATAAGAACTGCTCGTCAGCTCTGGGAGGGGGGAGAGAAAAGGGGATGGAGAGAAAAGGAATCATGTAAGCATGGAAAAATATTCTTAAGTAATTAATTTAAAAAAAATTTTTTAAACCTCAATGAATTAATGTTTAAATGCCTGTTAAATTGTTGAACTAAATTTCCTGTAATTCTCAGATTCTATGGTAACAAGTTGAGAGGCATCATAAGGTAGTAAATAGAGAACTGACCTTGAATTCAGGAAGATCTGGATTTAAGTCCTGACCTAAGCCAAGTCCACATATTGACAATTACCCAGAGCAGATCACTTAACCTCAGTGCCCTGCAGCAACTCTCTCTTTTTTAACATAATATTTTATTTTTCCCAATTACATGTAAAAACAATATTTTACATTCGTTTACTAAAATTTTGACTTCTAGATTTTCTCCCTACTTTTCCCCCTCCTCACTCCTTAAGATGGTAAGCAATTTGATATAGGCTATATATGTGGGATCATACAAAACATATTTATATATTGGTCATGTTGTAGAAGAAGGAACATATCTCCCAAAAAATCCACAAAGAAAATGGAGTGAAAGATAGTAAGCTTCAATCTGCATTTTGATTCTATCAGCTCTTTCTCTGGAAGTGGATAGCATTTTCCATTATGAGGTTTTGGAATTGTCTTAGACCATTGTATTGCTTGGAACAGTTGAGTCAATCACAGCAGATCATCATACAATATTGCTTTTTCTGTGCATAATATTCTTCTGGTTCTGCTCACTCCACCCTACATCAGTTCATATACAACTTTCCAGGTTTTTGTTTTTAAACCCTCACCTTCCATCTTAGAATCAATACTGTATATTGGTGTAAGGGCTAGGCAATGGGGATGAAGTGACCTGCCCAGGGTCACACAGTTAAGAAGTGTCTGAGGGCAGATTTTAACCTCGGACCTCCTGTCTCTAGGTCTGGCTTTCAATCCACTGAGCCACCAAGCTGCCCCCTCTACTCATCATTTCTTATGACACAATAGTATTCCCCTACAATCATATACCACAACTTGTTCAGTCTTTCTCCCAATTGATGACTCCCCCCAGTTTCTAATTCTTTGACACCATAAAAAGAGTTGCTATAAATATTTTTGTACAGATAGGACCTTTTCTCTTATTATTTATTTAATCTCTTTGGGATACATATCTAGTACTGGTGTTACTGGATCAAAGAATATTCACAGTTTTATAGTTCCAAATTGCTCTCTAAAATGGTTGGATCAGTTAAAAAATTCACCAACAGTATATTACTGTCCCAGTTTTCCCACATTTCCAACATATCATTTTCCTTTTCTGTCATATTAGCCAAACTGATAGGTGTGAGGTAGTACCTCAGAGCTGTTTTAATTTGCATTTCCTAATCAACAGTGATTTAGAGTATTTTTATATGACTATAGATAGTTTTGATTTCTTCTTCTGAAAACTGCCTATTCATATTCTTTGATCATTCACCAATTGGTGAATGACTTGTATTCTTATAAATTTGACTCCATTTTCTATATACTTGAAAAAATGAGGCCTTTATCAGTGGCATTTGCTATAAAAAATTTTTCCCCAGCTTTCTGCTTTCCTTCTAATCTTAGTTGCATTGCTTTTGTTTATGCAAAACCTTTTTAATTTACTATTATCAAAATTATCCATTTTTCACCTCATAATGCTCTCTCTTATTCAATCATAAATTCTTTCCTTTTCCATAAATCTGACATAAATTGTTCCATACTCCCCTAGTTCTTGTAGCAACTCTCTAAGAAGACAAGAATCAGAGGAGGTGCCAACTCATTGACAGAGGGAGTTTCTTCTCTAGTGAGTTCTCTATACCAATGAAATCACGGGTCCAGTTCCTCTCCTAGTCCCTGTGATACAAATTAGAATCAAAGAACTAGAGCCAGATACCAAGCACCTACATTCACCTACATACCCTCCTTAATGGAGAAGAGGGACTCTATAGAGACATCTCACCTGTTCTCAGTTTAGCTCCACACAGCCCCACAGAATCCTTCAGATATTTCTCTTAATACCAGGAACAGAAGCTGAAACATTTGTCCTAGCTTATTGCCTCTGTAATGAAGCTCAGTAAGGAGCACAACCAGTGTCATTAGGCCCAGTTAGTCAGTAATGAAATCCTAATAACATGACTATCCATTGAGACCCAACACTAGTTAGCTGCTCCAAAAATAGCTAGCACCCTAGAGCTAGAAGGGATATCAGAGACCATCATTTTACAAATGCAGAATGGGAGGGTCAGAGAAGTTGCAATTTACTGAAGGTCACATAGGTAGTACCAGAAATGGGAGGATTAAAGAGGATTCTCTGACTGATATCAGTATATTTTCCACTACACCATGCTTCTTTCTTATGATTATTGCTATATATGGTGTGTATTGCCCATGTGAAATAAATAGGTCCCCATGGGTTGTCCAAATGCAGCCCCTGAGGAGACACTGATAGATATCACTGGAATCTTGGCAACTCCTCTCCAAGGGAAACTTTGGTTCCTGCCTGGGGTGGAGAAAAAGAGGCCAGGATGGACACTGGGTACCTTATTTTCCTCTTCGATGGTACTGAATAGAATTATATCTGTTGGCCTCCCTAGCTATTGATAGTCTTATGCAGGGGGTGATAAACTATGCCTTGTCACCTATTCTTGTATGGCCCACAAGAATAGGTGGTAAGCAAAATTTGCCCATGGGTCACAATTTGTGGACACTTTGCCTAAGAGTATGATTTTTTAAACCCTTACTGTCCATCTTGGAATCAATACTGAGTATTGGTTCCAAGGCAGAAGAGTGGTAAGGGCTAGGCAATGGGGGTTTCGTGACTTGCCCAGGATCACACAGCTGGGAAGTGTCTGGGGCCAGATTTGAACCTAGGACCTCCGGTCTCTAGGCCTGACTCTCAATCCACTGAGCTACCCAGCTGCCCCTGAGTATGATTTTTTTTGAGTTTCAAGTCATTTTCCTGGCCACTATCTCTTAAAGGGGAAAGAGTAGCCCCAAGCTTGTCCATAGGTTTGTTTCCTTTCTACTAAATGCCAATTACACAAAAGACCATCAATAAAAGTGAATAGCAAGTAGACCCATTTATCCAAGCAGATAGTACATAGAAATTAGACAATTTCTACAGGTTAGAATATGCCAAAAAATATATAAATGAGTGAGCAAACAAAAAAGGTATGAACAAGAAATTATCAAAAGAAGAAAAAAATGAAAGAATGCACTGAATTACTAATAAGAGAAATGAAAATCAAAACAACCCCTATGTTTTACTTCCCACACTGCAAATTGGCAATGATAACAAATGCTTGGAATAGTTAATGTTTGAGGGGTTGTGGGAAGATTAGCATGTTAGTAAATTGTTGCCAGGGCTTTAATCAACACAACCATTTTGTAAAAAAATTTAGGATTATTCAAAGAAAGTGACTGAAATGTCTATAACATTTGATCCAGAGATTCTCTTACTAGATTTATACTTCACAATGGTCATTGATACAAACAAAATCCCCAAATACACCAAAATATTTACAAGAGTACTTTTTGTGATAGCAAAGAACTGGAAACAAAAGAGATGTCCATCAGTTGGGGAATGGCTAAATAAATTGCAGTACATACATGTATGGATTATTATTATGCTGCAAGAAATGATAAATGGGACAAAGATAGAGAAGCATAGGAAGGTCCATATGAAGTGATACAGTAAGTTAAACAGATCCAATAAAACAATATATACAATGATTATAAACATGTAGATGCATGGGGGGAAACCATGAAAAAATAAAAAGCAAGTGTTGCAAAATTTAAAGAACAAGCAATAACCCAATAGAAAAGATACCCTCAAATTACCCCTTGACAGAGGTAAAAGGTCTACAAGTTTTGTACATTGCATATATTGTTATACTCTGATCAATTAATGGTGTTTTCTTTCTTCCTTCTTTTTTTTTGTCTATAGAAGTATTCTTTGTTTTACTGGGTGGCTCTCTGGGACAGGGAATTAGATATGGGGGCAGGGGAGAATTATGATATAAAAGACTAAAGATATTATTAAAAATGTACTTCAAAAGAATAATGAATAATTTCTTTAGATAGAAGCAAGATATCTCAGCACAACGAAGAGAAAGACCCCAATATCATTCAAGGAGAAATTCCCCTAGTTCTCTAAGAAAGCAAGCTAGAAATAGGCCATCCAGAGGCACCAGTTCCTCAAATGTCCTCCCCAGTCTTTGTGCTCTCCCCACAGATGTCTCCTTAAAGAGACTCTAGAACCACATCTCTCTTGAAGAAGGCAAGAAAAATGCTTTTTTCCAAACCTCTTGAGCCAGGTCCACCCCTCACACTCTATGAAGCATCGTCATCATTCTCTTTACTATTGAAGAGTCACACCTAAGCAGAAACTCAGGAAACCCTTCAAGCTTAAAGTCCATGTTACCTCTGTAACTCCTAGACTCTGATACATGCATGTCCTTCCCATTCAGAAGGTTTTCTTAAATTTGGTATTTACTTTAGGAAGCAGAACAAGTCAGCCCCCAAATTTTGTAACTAGGGTGGCCTGCAGCCCTGTGGTAGGAGTGAGTCGCCAGCTGTGGCTTGTCTCTTAGCACCCCCATCCTGATCCCCTTTAATGGTTTAATTCTGGCAGAAGAGACATCCAGAAGAAAGAACACCCAGCTGGCTTCAAGATACGTGGTCTGTAATGCTAGCGTTGCTGTTAATTTACTATGTAACTTTGGGCAAATCATTAACCTCTGGATTTAATTTGGAACAGATTTAAATACTAGAACAAAAGCAAGTAATGAGCCCCCCAAACTTCACCCAGCTAATAAGTTCTTTCTCCTTGCATCATTCCTTTAATTTGGAGCCATATGTATGTATATAAACAGGCATGTGTGTATATGTGTGTTAGGAAGGGAAGAATATATGCTAATATTGCTGTGTCTGAGAACAGAACCTGAGCCTCTTTGGGGGTCTGTGAGTTGGGAGTGCCCTGGAGGTGCCCACAGGAAGAGTGATGTCAAAGAGCTGGTTCAGCAGACATCTTCTCTTTTAAATTTTCCTTAAGTTTCTGACCTGGACAGCCACCAGATGGGGACAGCAAACTCATGGGGGCAGGAGTGACTTTCTCAGAACCATCAACAAAAAGGGAATTTTCAAAAGATAATGAATGATCATACTGAGCGAAGCATTTAAAACTGAACATCTGTGTTGTTTCACGACAACACACCGGGCAGACCCACTAAGAAAGGCATGGTGGAGAGAAACCACACAAATGAGGAACTGATGATTGCTGGGTGGGGGGGGTTGATTTTTAGGAGCTTGCCACCAAGGGTGGCATGTCACAGGAGCAATATCTACCCTACATAGGCTGGGCTAGTTGTTCCTTAAGAAAGATGAAAATTTTCATGATTTAATCAGTCTAAGGGAATTACTGATGTGGCTTCCTGATGGTCCAAGTATAGTGTCAGAAATCCTACTGTCGGGCTTTGGAATATTCTTCTGGTCCTCATACATGCAAAAGCAAGAAAGATAGGCCCAGGGGAAGCTGGGTAACTCAGTGGATTGAGAGTCAGACCTAGAGACAGGAGGTCCTGGGTTCAAATCTGACCTCATACACTTCTCGGCTGTGTAATCCTGGGCAAGTCACTTAAACTCAGAAGCCTAGCCCTTACCACTTGTCTGCCCTGGAACCAATACTTAGTATTGATTCTAAGTCAGAAGGTAAGAATTATTAAAAAAAAAAAAGGAAAAGAAAAACAGGGGGCAGATGGGTGGTTCAGTGGATTGAGAGTCAGGCCTAGAGATGGGAGGTCCTAGGTTCAAATCTCATCTCAGACACTTCCCAGCTGTGTGACCCTGGGCAAGTCACTTGACCCCCATTGCCTAGTTGATACCACTCTTCTGCCTTGGAACCAATACACAGTATTGATTCCAAGACAGAAGGTAAGGATTAAAAAAAAAAAAGAAGAAAGATAGGCCCAGATGAATCAGGTTTCACGTGATCCCATGATCCTATCACGTGGCATAACTATATATGCTAGATTATAGTATAGTTAAATGAATTTATAGCAGCATAGATAGCCAAACCCAAATCGTAGTCATTAAGGAATGGCTATCAACATGGAGAAAAAAGAATACTACAGGAATCAGTTCTGACCCTTTCTTTCCCACATTTTTTTTTATCATGACTTATAAGTAGATATAGATAGTCTGGTTCTATAATTTGCAAAGGACACAAAACTAGAAGGATTGGTTAACCCTCTAAATACCAAACTAAGTATCCAGATGGATCTTGACAAGCTAGAACAATAGACTGAATTTAATAAGAGAAAAATCAATAGAGATACATTTAAAATCCTACACTCGATATTAAAAAAAATAAATTTTGTGAGTTCAAGATAAAGGAGATCTGGATAGATAACTATTTGTCTGAAAAAGATTTCATGTTTGAGTAGACTAAAAGGTCATGGACACAACATGACAATCAAAAAGAGTAAAGGCTCCATTTAGGGATATATAGGAGCCTCTCCTTTCCTACATGCCCATCCTTCCAAGAATCTTCAAGCCTCTCCCAAGAGAGGCATCTATTGGAAAGATCTAGGAAATTTTTAGGAAACCTGAAGGGAAAGCCATCTCTCTAACCAGATTTTTACATTCATATTAATAACTTTATAATAAAGTCACCAGGTCACCCCAAACCCCAGGTTCCCAAAGAGGTTCTGCTTTTGTCCCCAGACACAGAAATATTAGCATGCCCTCTTTACCTTCCCAAACCATTTGCACACACATGTCCTTTTCCATATACACAGCTCCAAATTCAAAAAGTGATGGCAGGAAGAAAGAACTTATTAGCTGGTTGAAGTTTGGGGAACTCAATGCTTTTGGTTTATTCTAGTATTTAAAG
Source organism: Monodelphis domestica (assembly GCF_027887165.1). NCBI lineage: Eukaryota > Metazoa > Chordata > Mammalia > Didelphimorphia > Didelphidae > Monodelphis > Monodelphis domestica. The sequence continues at coordinate 374,701,376 of NC_077230.1, read as the reverse complement.
CGTCCAGCCCAGCGCCTCTCCTGCCTAGGTGACCCAGCCCTGGACTTTGGGTCTTGGATCCCTTGGATGCCTCTTCTGCTTTGCTTCTTAACCTAAGCATAGTTGATCAAACGTCATTCCTGAAGTAGATGTTTCCAGCCTTGGAGGCAATCTTGTGAGTGTAAGAGTTCAAGAGTTTCTGCATCTCTGAGGAGCTGATTGACATTAAGAGCAATGGTCTGCAACCATTCCTTTCTTGGAGAAGATGACCAACAGCAGGAGGAGGATCCCCTGAATCCTAGCCTATCTAGCTAGTCATGACCATCCTTTTGGGAGATATTTAGATCTCTCAAGTCCAAAGAGATAATGAAATGCCAACCAGTTAATACTCTTACAAAATTTCTGACATTTTTATATTTTAACCTATTATGTTAATTCTGCTACTTGTTTAAGTTTTGGGGTTTTTGTCAGTGAGCCCCTATGAGTCTTCTGTGACAAATTTGTTTTTTGTTTGGTGGAAAGAAATATCTGTATCATATCTTAAAACATAGACATAATAATAATGCTATCATCTTCCTTAATCATACCACATTGGGACTATTGAGTTTACTCCTGACTCCTCAGTGCCATATTTTAGAAAAGATACTGACAAGCTAGAAAGTATCCAGTGGAGGGCAAATAGGCTGGTGAGGGTATGAAGAATATGGAGACCAATTAAAGATAAAAGATGTTTGTCCCTAAATTCTTCATCTTTTTCTTCTTTCTATCACGGTGATCTGAATACTCCAATGACATTATTGCTTTTCCATTCCACTGATTTGATCTCATTTTCTGGATTTCCCTTCAGGAGTACATTTTCTTGATATACAATGCTACCCCATGCTATCTAATCACCTTTTATAGATTCTTTATCTTTGGAATTAAGTCATATGCCATGATTGGCTTCATCCTACCAGTTTCAGTGCTTTTTATGGTCAAATTAGCACTTCTAGTTCACCTTGTAACTCATACTTTATGTGCTTCTTTAGAAAGATATAAGACCATAATCTCCTCCCTTGGATTTTGTCTCCAATGAACTTCTGAGTACCTCTACTGCTCCTCTACACTGTAGCTATTCTCTAGGGTCGTAATGGTAAACATTTTAGAGGACAAATGCCCAGACTTCACCCTCATGCTGCATATGAGCCAACTCCTTACCCCCAGACAGAAGAGTGAGGAAGAACTCCCGTTAGGCTGTTGGGCAGAGGGGTGGGTGATGAGAGAAATATCCTCAGGTGCAGTGGAGAGGGGGAGTGGAGCAGCCCCCTCCAGCATGTGTGTCATAGGTTCACCAACATGGTTCTAGCCCTTCTAGTTCACCTTGTAACTTGTACTTTATGTGCTTATTTAGAAAGATCTAAAACCATAATCTCCTCCCTTGGATTTTGTCTCCTATGAACTTCTGAGTTTAGGGTATCCAGCTTGGTGAGTATACATGAGCAATTTTTTTTTCTTTCTTGATTTTTAGCTTAAGTCTTTTTGATTAGATTTGTTAGACTTTAGACAAATGCATTCTTATTGGCTCTTATCATGTACCCTCCATTCCTGGCCGGGGACCTGTCACCTACTATATTTTAAGCCATGGTTCAGAAATGTCTTTTTTTCAGACATCAGATTCTTCACCAACTGATCATTTCTCAAACCCTCTTTTCCCTTCTGAAACCCATAATGAAAGCACCACATATTCCCCAAGTTTTTCAGTTTTTGTTCGAGATTCCATAATCCTTAACAGCATTTTCTAGTTTCTTTCTAGCAATAACATTTATACCCATGTAACTTAAAGAAGTAGAAAGTAGTCACAAGTTTCAGGAGACCCTGTAACACATTGGATCCATACCCTAGCAAGAGAATAATCCTCTCTGTTGTTATTGCAAAAATCCCTTCTATCTCTGACATTCTTTGATGCCATGATGCTTTAGCTCTTAAAGGCCAATTATTAACACTGTGAATAGAATGCTGAGATTGGAGTCATATTCCTCAACTGTTAAATGAGGATGATAAAATCATCTATCTCCCAAAGTTCTTGTGAAGATCAAATGAGATGGGGTAGCTAGTGGCTCAGTGGACAAAGTAATGGGCCTGGAGTCTGAAGGACCTGGGTTCAAACCTGACCTCAGATACTTCTTAGCAGTGTAACCCCAGGGCTAGTCACTTAATCTCATTTGCCTAGTCCTTGCCCACTTCTGTCTTTGAGTGTTTTTTTTTTAAACCCTTTCCTTCCATCTTAGAATCAATACTCTAAGGCAGAAGAGCAATAAGGGCTAGGCAATGGGGGTTATGTGACTTGCCCAGGGTCACACAACTGGGAAATGTCTGGGGCAAGATTTGAACCCAGGACCTCCCATCCCTTGGTCTGGCTCTCAATCCACTGAGCCCCCCAGCTGCCCCCTCTTTGAGTAGTTATTAAGACAGAAAGTAAGGTTTAAAAAAAATCAAATGGGATAACATTTGTAAAGCACTTAGTACATGCTTAGCTCATAATAGGAATTATGTAAATGTTTGTTTCACCTTTCAACTATAATCAGCAGCAGCAGCAACCAGCATTTACAGAATGCTTTGAAGTTTACTAAGTGATTTTTCAGATATTATCTCATTTGATCCTCACAGCAATCCTGGAAGGAAGGTGGTGCTATTATTCCATTTTATACTTGAGGAAACTGAGGCAAACAGAGGTTAAGTGACTTGCTCAGAGTCACATAGCTAGTGAGTATCTGAGGCCACATTTGAATTGCATATGCCTAGGGTCAGACAAAGAGAGAGATCAGATTCAGAAGATCTCCTACATGGAAAGGCTGAATGGAAATGAACCAAATTAAGTGGAGTGGAAAACAACAGAATTCCATGGAATGGTACAGAATGGAATTATGTTGAGAAAACCAGCCAGTGTCCATAAACAACAGGATCTGTGTCCCCATTTCCCTCTCCTTTCCCCTTTCTGACCTCCTGGTGATGCTTGGGAGGAGACCCCACCAGTATGGACAATGTTGGATCCCCATCAGGCAGAAGAGAGGAGAAAGAGTGAATGGGTGCATGGTGACCTCTCCTCAGGGGTAAATCATCCCCCTGCCTATCTCTGAGCAGCTCAGACTCAGGGCAGCCTTGCCTCCTACTCCAGCCTGGCAGGGGGCTCAATAAACATTCATTATGCCTCAGCCTCCCAGGAGGCCACCCACTAGAGCTATTCCCAGCCCAACCACAGATGCCGCCTGCAGTGCTCTTAATAACGATCATTCTGCAACACATGGGTACAATACATAAAGTACTTTCCTATTCATTATCCCATTTGAGCCTGACAGGACCTCTGGGAGACAGACTTCCATTTGACAGATGAGAAGACTGAGGCACAGAGACAATAAGTGACTTTCTGATGATCACAGGATGACTTAGTGATGGAGAGGACTCTTGACTGGCCCAGGGTTCTCTCCCATAGCCGAAAATCCCCTTCAGAGCCAGTCACTCCCTCCCTCCTTGTTGAGCTCATGTGACCCTGGGCAGGTCATTTAGCCCAATTCAGTTTCCTTATCTGGAAAATAAGGACCAAATGAGCTAAGGTGCTTTGAAAACTTTCAAGTGCTATATAAATGCTAGCTGTTGTTATTTTGACCAGCCCAAGACCTGGCTGAGTCCCTGAAAGATCAAAATGGGATTTGTTGACGTAAAGAAATTGTTCTAGAAGGGAAGCTGGCCACATACCTCCCTCCTCTCCCTGGCCCTCACCTACATAGTTAAAGAGGGAATGGAGGCTCGGAGAGAGCTACAGGAAAGTGAGTAGATGAGGGCAGGCAGACCCAGGGGCAGGAATGGCAATGGGGAGCCACAACGGAGGCAGGCAGGGGAAGAGTATCAGGAGTCAAGGAAAGATGGGCTAGCATTTGGGAATCTGGGGCCAGGGACCAGCCCCAGCACTTGAGCAAGGGGTGAACTGAGGCTCTCTGGACAGAGTTGTCTGATTTGGGGCCAGCCTGCCTCTCGGCACTCAAATGTTGGAGCTTTTTTATCCAGTTTCCACAACAGGGAGAGCCTGAGAGAATGCCCCTGCCTGCCATGAAGGCCACAGGTGTTTTCCAAGCTGCCTCCCCCCTCACCCACCCACATGCACAGTGACTCCCGTCAGGGCCATCTGCAGCAGGTCCATTGTGGTCAACAAAGCATCCCTAAGTTCAGACCGTGGGGGCCCCTGGGAGGTGGGAGACAAAGACAGCAGGAAACTCTGCTGACAGGGCTCCAGCGGAGGAGGTCGGTGGATGTCTCAGTTCTTCAGGCACAACTGAGGAGCTTTTGTGAGCCCCCTACCCGCCTGCTTCCTCTCTTAGCCAGAGGTTTCCAAGGAAACCACCAGGACCAAGAGCCAGGGCCAGGAAGTCCTGGCCCAGGGCCCAGGCTCCTCCTGTCGCCCCAGCATGGAAGCCACAGAGAAGGCGAGGGCACATAGGAGACCCAGCAACAGGGGAGGAGAGGGAGCAAGAAGAAAGGAAAGGGGATCAAGAGAAGGGAAAGAGACCCCCAAAAAACTTGAAAAGGCAGCGCCTCGTCCTCCCTCACCCCCACCAATCTCATTCCCACCTTGGCATGTACCTTTAATCCTTCTAAGAATGCCCCAGGCCTGCCTGTGCCTACCCAAATCCTACCCATTCTCCTGTGTGGTTGAATGAAGTTGTATTGTTTGGTCTCTTTCCTCGATCCAGAAGAGTTCAGATGAGAATGGCACACAAACGGTTAACAGGGAATCTAATCTCCAGATGAGCAAGGGAGATGCTAAAAGAGGTCCTCAATGAATTCGAGTCACCAGGCTCAGACAAATGGCCTCCCAGGGGACTGTTGTAATCGCTGGACCACTGTCAGGGATATTTGAGGAGCTAAGCGAATGAGGAGAGATGCTGAGTGACTGGGGATCCAGTTTTTAAAAGGGGGAAGGCGGATTCTGACAACTCTTGGTCTGTGAACTGGTAAAAGCCTAGGCGAGATTATCAAAGCCAAGGTTTGTCAGCCCTCTGAAGGAGAAGCAGAGATCACAGGGAACCAGCATGGGTTCACAAAGAAGCCTAAATCATGCCCAGTGAATCTAAATTTCTTTTGGGGCAGAGTCACTCTCCTGGCCCACAGCAAACTGAAGGGGGAGTGAGGCTAGTATGCCAGCACAAAGTAATGTTTTCATGGCGAGGAAAATGGCTCAGTGGATTGATAGAAAGCCAGGTCTGGAGACCGGAGGTCCTAGGTTCAAATGTGACCTCAAACCCTTCCTAGTTTTGTGACCCTGGGCAAATCATTTAATGCCCATCGCCTAGCCCTTGCCATTCTTCTGCCTTAGAACCAATACACAATATTGATTTTAAGATAGAAGATAACAGTTTTAAAAAAGATTTTTAAAATAAAGTTTTCCTCCCATCTCTGCTCCGTATCTAAGTGATATAATTCTTCCAGACTCATACCTGTTGGAGAAGAGTGGAGAAAATGTTTCCCTGCCCCGTTTATTGCATAGGTAGGGAATTATGGGTGTGGAATACTGCACTTTTGATGCATTGATTTGTATTGCTAAATTAACTGCTTTCTCCCTCCTTTTTACTTAAAATAATTGTTATTGTGGATGGCTTGAAGGGTAGAAAAAGGAAGAGGGATGTGTTTCAAAAGCAACGTGATTTTAAAATGAAGTAACATAACTAAGATTTTTAAATAAACTGCTTAAATGACTTCTGCCTTGTCCTATGGGTTGGTTTACCCCCTGACTTGACCTGGCCCAATCCTTGTTACCCTTGAGCCAAGATCTTTTTCTCCAGGAAGATTCTTTCCTTCCTTCCCTACTCCCACCCCCATCATTGCCCTAATCTCTTTAGGACCACCTCATCTCAAGCCTAAATCCAAAGTGAAGGTCCTCCCTGCCCACATCTCAGACCATGGCCAAGCTGCCTGCTGCCCTTCGTCCCTTCCAGCTGGGGCCTCTGGATCCACTCATTCCAGACCTCCACTGAGTTGGCCAGAGTCCAAGGAGCTCTCGAGGCCAGAAAAGTGATTGGCTTCGCAGGCAGGTGGAGTCAGTGGCCCTGCCTTCCAGCTCCAACATGAGCCTTTCTTTTTCCAGGACAGAAGGGCTTTGGCTCTCTATTTCCATCCAAGGTGAAGGTCACAGCTCTTCACCCCACCCCACCCCCAGAAACCCCAGAAACCCTGCTCGTCCCCATGCCGTGGCCCAGTCCAGGCTACCATGACCTTCCATGATTCCATTTGATAGGACAGGCCATTGGATAGAGGCTTCGCATGGAAGGCTGCTTCAGGAGCTCAGTGCTAGGCAAAGACTAGATGGACTGTCTCAGAGGCACAGAGTTCCCCTTCACTCCAGGTGCTCAAGCTGACCTTGTGAAAGGGATTCCTATTCAGGGACTCATTAGGACCATTGCAAGGGACCCTGGAGACCATCTACTCCAGCCTCCTCATTTTACAGATGAGGAAATCCAGATAGAGAGGTCATTTGTGCAAGGTCACACAGGTATTAAGGGGTAGTCCCAGGATTTGAATCCATCCCATCTGCTTCTAAAGGCATTGTTCTTCCCACGGGAACCCATTGCCTCTTTCTGTACCACAGTGGTTGAATTAGATCATCTCTGACCCTGACCCTAAAGCAAGGCCATACACACCCCGAGGAGGGAGGTCACAAGAGGGTCCACTCCCTCCCTGCCTACCTGCAGACCAGCCAATTCCTATGTCTCTCTCAATCAATCAGCAGACTGTTATTAAGTGCCTACTGTGTGTCAGCTAAGCAATAAGGTTACAAAGATAGAATTAAAACAGTCCCTGTCCTCAATGAGTTTATATTTTATCAGGGGAAAAAACTCAAGTATATATATATATATATATATATATATATATATATATATATATATATATATATATATATATACATGTTGGATTTGGAGTTAGGAAGAACTGAATTCAAATCCAGTCTAAGACACTACTAGCTGTGTTACCCTGGGCAAGTCATTAAAATCTCAGCCTCAGTTTCCTCAACTGTTAAATGGAGTTAATAATAGCACCTACTTCCCCATAAAATGAGAGAATATTTGTAAAATGTTTTTTGCAGACCTTAAAGTATTACATAAATGCTAACCTGTAGTATTGATCCTGTCAGTTACATTTTCCAATCACCTCTGTCAACTTTATGATCTTGGTGAGATAATGTATACCTCAGGCCACCCTACCAACTCACCATCTCTTTGCCAAGAAACAAGCTTTTCAGCATCAGATCTTCTGAAGTCAAGACTGACCAGTGCATATAAAGAGTTCTGAAGGCTAATTTAGATGCTTTTGTTTACATCATTATAGTTGTTGGGCATCTCATCATCTCTTAGTTCTGTTTCCTTCCTCCTGGATCACAAATTCATACATTTTTGTAAGTGAATAATTTTGTAAAGCCAAAACCCCAAAGCATAAACCCAAATAAACAAGTTAGAAATCATGTGCTTTCATCTGCATTCTGACTCCAACAGTTCTTTCTTTGGGGTTGGATAGCGTTCTTTTTCATAACTCCTTCAGACTTGTCCTGAGTCATTGTATTGCTGATAACAGCTAAGTCTATCACGTTTGATCATCCCACAATATTGCAGTTACTGTGTACAATGTTCTCCTGGTTCTGCTTATTTCACTCTGAATCCGTTCACATAGGTCTTTCAAGATTTTTCCAAAATCCTCCTGTTCATCATTCCTTGCAGCACAATAGTATTCCATCACCATCATATACCACAATTTGTTCAGCCATTCCCCAAAGGAGTTCATACAACAGACCATAAATTTTGCAATTATTCATCTTTTTCCTAATAATTTTTAAATTGTTTTCGTTACATGTAGCAACAATTTCTGACAATTGTTTTCTGACATTTCAGAATTCGGATTTTCTCACTCATTACCCTCTCCTCCCTCCCCAAGGTGTTGAATAGTCTGCTGTAAGTTATACCCATTTCCATAAAAGACATATCACTCATACAGTAGAAATCTCATGAAGGAAATATAGTGGAAGATGGTGTGCTCTGACCTGTACTCATACTCCAACAGTTTCTTCTTTGGTTATGGAGAGCATTTTTCATCATGAGTTCCTTGTGGTTATCTGGGAGCCTTGCTTTGCTGATAATAGTTTAGTCCTTCACCGTTGATCATTGTACATTATTGCTGTTGTTGTATTCAATGTTCTCCTGGTTCTGCTCACTTCACTTTGCATCAGTTCATGTAAGTTTTTCCAGGTTTTTATTGGTTATTCACTTTCTGCTAGACCAAGGATGGTTCCCACTCCTGAGGAAGGTCAGTTCCATCTCTGATATACTCCAACACCTCCACTTGTGCCTGTAGATATATAATTTCCACTCCTACCCTCACTTCCACCACCAAGATTACTGGGCAATGTTCTGTCTCTGCCTCAGTAGCCTGGCAGCAGACCACACTGTCTAACCACAATTGCTTAAGCCAGGAATCATTTTGAACCACTACAAACTCAAAATGGTACATTCACTATTGGGATACTAAGTAATGTGAGGTATGTGCCTCGGACAAGGCTGCTATGGTCTTGGTAATCTCTGCCAACTGAGCTCCATCCTAGGGAGTCAAGTAACATTGGATGTGTTTGGGAGCAATCTTCCTCCTCTGACCTCACATCTCTCATGGTTTTATTCCTCTCTGATGCATCATGGTCTCATGGAAGGCATCCTGGAATTAGAAACAGGACATCTAGGTTAAATACTCCCCAGCTATATGGCCATAGAGGTAGAGGAAGGTTCAATGGAGAACTGGAGGGACTGTGTTTGTAAATGGGACCTCATAGTGGGAGGAGATGGGGAAGAGCTTTGAAGGTGAAATAAAAAGTGGCATAAAGATGACCCGCACAACTGTCCATTCCCTCTGCTGCTATGGATGCTGGATTCATGACTGTCAGGTCACAACCTGAAGCCTTTTACATATGCCCAGGGGAATGCAAGGCTAGAGTGACTCTAAGTGGAGTTTGGAAGCAAGGGCAAGGAGCCAGAGGAGTGAGTAGGTTTGGGGCTACCAAAGAAGAGAGCAGGACAAGGAGCCTGCTGTGAGCTGAGTTTCTAAAAAAAGGAAGTAACTGCCAGATGAAGTGCTTCCTGCAAGTTGATCTCCAAAGGCCTGGCCGCTTCCTATTCACCCCACCCCCAACCCCATCACTGCTCATACTTGGAGGATTGGGGATGGGGGTGCTGGAGAGGAACAATATGGCTTTGCTTTGGGAGTTCAAAGCTTATGGTTGCTGGGATGCGTAAATGAAAATTAATGCTGACTTCTCATTGGTAACCCTGGTTATTATGTTTTATTACTTTAATTAAACCTTTTTCTAACTACACAGAGCCTGAGTAACTAGGAAACCCAGTGGGGAGAGGCACAAGAGGAGAACAGTTTTCCTAGTAGACTAGGGGCTGGAATCTGGATCTGATTGGATAAATCTACTCATATACCCTCTGGGTAGAGAGGTGGTATAGTGGTTAGAGTACCATGTAGGGTCAGGAAGATTCATCTTCCTGAGTTTGAATCTGACTTCAGATACTTATTAGCTGTGTGACCCTGGGCAAATCACTTAACTCCATTTGCCTTAGTTTCCTCATCTGTCAAATGAGCTGGAGAAAGAACAGGCAAACCACTCCATTATCTTTGCCAAGAAAATCTCAAATAAGGTCAGTAAGAGTAATACAACTGAAAATCATACAACAACAATAAACGATGTTGCTTGTGCTGTATATATTTATTGTGTTTATTCTATATATACTTATAATTATTTTACATCTTCTCAAAATGAATGTAAGCACCTTGAGGTCAGAGACTGTTTCTTTCATTTGTCTTATTTTTGACATTCATTTTTTTTTAAATTCCAAATTCTCTCCTTCCCTCTCTCCTGCCCCTCCTCTACCCATTGAGAAGGCAATCAATATGGCATCACTTATTCATGCAAAATAGATCTCCATGTTAGCAAAATTGGGAGGGGGGGGGAGAAGCAAGAAAAAGAAAGAGAAAAACGTAGGTTTTAATCTGCACTCAACATTCATCAGTTCTCTCTGAAGGAAGAGAGCATTTTTAATCCTGAGTCCTTGGAGCTGTCTTGGATCATTGTGTTGATCAGAGTAGCTGAGTCTTTCACAGTTGATCATCATTACAGTATTGCTGTTCTATTCCGATGTTCTCTTAGTTCTGTTCACTTTCTATAAGGCTTTCCAAGTTTTTCTGAAACCTTCCTTCTCATCATTTCCAACAACGCAATAATATTCATCACAATCATATGCCACAACTTGTTCAGCCATTCCCCAATTGAGGTGTATCCCCCTCAGTTTCCAATTCTTTTTTTTAACCCTTAGCTTCCATCTTAGAATCAGTACTATGAATTGGTTCCAAGGCATAAGAGTGGTAAGGGCTGGGCAATGGGGGTCAAATGACTTGTTCAGGGTCACACAACTGGGAAGTGTCTGAGACCATATTTGACTCCTAGACCTCCTGTCTCTGGGCCTGGCTCTCAAACCACTGAGCTACCCAGCTGCCCTCTCAGTTTCCAATTATTTGGCACCACAAAAAAGCTGCTTTTAAATTTTTTGCATAAATAGGTGTTTTTTTTCTCTTTTCTTTGATTTCTTTAGGATACAGACCTGGAAGTAGTATTGTTGAGTCAAAGGATTTTTTTCAAAATTTAGAGGCCCTTTTTTCTTTTTGTCTTTGGGCATAGTTCCAAATTATTCTCCAAATGACTGGGCCAGTTCACAACTTCTCCAACAATGCATTAGTGTGCCTGTGTTTCCACATCTTCTCCAGCATTTATCATTTTCCTTTTCTGTCATTTTAGACAACTTAATAGTTGTGAAGTGGTATTTCAGAGATGCAATAAATTTTATTTCTGAGGCAGATGGTTGGCTTAGCAGATTGATACCAGAACTGGAGATGGCAGGTCCTGAGTTTTAATTTGACCTCAGACATTTCCTAGCTGTGTGACCCTGGGCAAGTCACTTAACCCCCATTGCCTAGCCTTTACATTCTTCTGCTTTGGAACTGATACTTCATATCTATTCTAAGACAGAAGGTAAGTTATTTTGTTTTGTTTGTTTTCTAGTTGTTGTTTCATTTCTCTAATCAAAAGTGATTTCAAGTATTTGTTTATTAGAGTATGGTTCTTACTTTTTACATGTTTGGTTTAGTTCCTTATAGGTTTGAGAAGTGAGGTCTTTATTAGAGAAACATGCCCCAGTCTCCTGTTTTCCTCCTAATTTTGGCTGCATTGATTTTGTCTGTGTAATCTAAATAATTTATCCATTTCTACTTTATCTTGATATACAGAGATGTCCTTCTATGTCTAATTTCTTCTAATCTGCTTTCCAGTTTTCCTAGCAATTTTTGTTAAATGGTGAGTTCTTATCAAAAAAAAAAAAGCCTAGATCTTTGGGTTTATCTGAAATTAGATTACTAAGGTCATTTACTACTGTGTATTGTATACCCAATCTATTCCACTGATCCACCACCCTGTTTCTCAGTTGGTTCCAGATTGTTTTGATTATTACTATTTTGTAATATAGTTTGAAATCTGGTACTGCTAGGTTCAGGTCAAAGATTGTTTCATTCTTCATGGTTTCATATTGTAAAGGTCTAGCACAGTACCTAACACATAGTGGGTGCTTTATAAATGCTTATGGATTGATTTAATTAAGGAAATGACCTTGGAAAGAATTTTTTTCAGTGAGTAAGGAAAAATCTAGTTGCAGGTTTGCAAAGGAATAATTTATCAATGAGGAAACAGCAAATGTAGACTATTCGCAGTGAAGAGGAGGAGATATAAAAGATGATAACTTAATAATGTATCAGGGTGAAGAGAAGTTTAGAATGGGGAGGCTTGTTTGTTTTTTAAGTATAGTGAACTCCAGAGAAAGAACTGATGGAATACAAATAGAGATGAAAGCAGACTATTTTTCACTTTATTTTATGTGTGTTTTTATTTGGAGGTTTTGGTTTTATATAAGTATTCTCTCACAGCAATGACTAATATGGAAATATGTTTTGCATGATCATACACATATAACCTAGATCAAAAGGCTTACCATCTCAGGGAGGAAGGGAGGCAACTTGGATCTTACAATTTCAGAAAATGTACATAAAATTATTAATACATGCAATTAGGAAAATAAAATATTTTTTTTAAAAAGGTTAGAGAGAAGTTGAGCCTATTTACAAAGACTGGGTAAGGTGCCAATAGAGAAGGAAAGATGGCAGATGAGAAAGGGAATGCTTGACTGATAGTTGATTGAGGCCCAAGAAATGATAATGGTGATATTTGAAAAGATCTAATACTTTCTCAGCATGCGGTTTGGGGAACTTCCTGTGTGGGAACTCTACCAACATCTCACAAACTGTTCTTGGCTTAATCGAAAAATCCTAGAGGATTTTTTTTCTCTGAGGCACAGAGAAATGAAGAGATCTACCCAAGGTTCCACAGCTAAAAGATATAAGTGAAGGGGCTCAAAACAGAAGTCATCAATATTTTCAATAAAAAAAAAGGAGACAGAGAAGAGAGAAGAAGTGATGGGGTTGGAAGTTTGAGGAGACAAGTTTTGCCATAGCTTCTATGAGAAGGGTGTATCAGTATGAGATGAATAAGATCATTACAAGGGATATAAAAGATCAATGGTGTTCCATGCTATCTTTGTGGTCAAGATGGAGAGATGTGGACTCAATTGTGTGAATTCCAAATTAGGTGAATGACCAAACCCAAAGAGTAATGATTAATGAATTGATGTCAACTTGGAAAATGTCTAGTGAAATGTCTCGTCCTTGACCTGCCCAGTTCAAACTTTTTATCAATGGTTCAGAGTAAGAGCATTACAAGGGAAACAAAAGGTAGGTAGTGTCCTATGTTATCTCTGTAGAAAAGATGTCAAGATGTGGGCTAGCTGGGCAATCAATTGAGGGAATTCAAAACAGGGAGAATGATCGAGCCCAAAGAGTAATGATTAATGAGCTGATGTCAACTTGGAACATATCTAGTGAGGTGCTCTACAAACCTGTCCTTGGCCTGCTCAGTTCAACCTTTTTATCAATAACTTGGGATGAATGAAGGTGTAGAGGGCATGTTTGTCAAATTTGCAAGTGACATGAAGCCAAGAGGGTTAACAAGCATGTCAGATGACAAAGCTTAGATGTTTTATCTAGCTAGGCTAGAATAAAGTCAATATGATGAAATTTAAAAGGAATAGATGCAGCACGGTATGTTTTGGTTTAAAAAAATTAATTTTGCACATCCAGAATGGAAGAACCTTTGTTGGACAATAGTTTGTCTTGGGAATTATAGTGTAATAAACACTCAACATAAGTATTATGTTTAGTTCATGATGTCAATCAATCATTCAATAAACATTTATTAAGCATGTACTATTTGTCAATCTCGGTACTAAGGGAGAACAGCCAGAGATTGTTCCAAGAAGGACGACCAGGACAAGGTGACTGGAGACCATCATAAAAGACAAACAATTGAAGGAACTAGAAATATTTAGCTTGTGAGGATGCATGATTTGGGTATCTGAAAGGATATCCGAGAGAACAGGAATTAAACTTGTTCTGCTTGGCCCTAAATAGCAAAACCAGGAGTGAAGGGGGGAAATAGAAAAGATACAGATTTCCAAACAATTGGCACCATTGAGAAGTAGCAGCATTGCAAACCTGAGAGTTCTTAAAGGACAGACTAGATGGGCACTTGGATGTGTGGCAGAGTAGAGTCTCCAACTCTCAGATACTGTCACACAACACTGAGGGCTAGTGGATGTTAGAGGTAGCTAGCTGGACCAGAGGGATGAAGGGCTAAACCTAGAGTCAGGAAGACCAGTTCAAATCCAACCTCAGACACTGCCTCCACCCTACCAGTTGTGTTACCCTAGATGAGTCCTCTAAGTCTGCCTCAGTTTCTTCTTTTGTAAAATGGAAATGATAATAATAACATCTACTTCCCAGGGTTCTTGTCAAATGAGATATTTGTAAAGTGCTTTGCAAACCTTACAGCATTGTGTAAATATTTGCATTTTAATGATTAATACTAATTATTACATAATTATCTAATATAATTATTAATACCAATCATTACATATGTGGTATTGATAGCAATTATTGCAAAATAATGAATTATATAGTTAATTATTAAATAATGCCATTGATTACATAATTATTACATAATTGCTATTTTAAATTATTATATAGATAATATCAGATCATAGATTTAAAACTGGAAGGAATCTGAAAGTCATCTAATTCAAATCCCTTATTTTACAAATAAGAAACTTGAGTCCCAGAAAAGTCAATTTGCCCAAGGTCACGCAGCTACTGAGTGATAGAGATAGTCATAGACATAATATATTTTTAACCCTTATTTTCTTAGTACCAACTCTAAGGCAGAAGGATAAGGACCAGGTAAATGGGGTGAAGTATGTGAGATCAGATTTGAACCCAGGTCCTCCAGACTCCTGGCCTAGTATTTTATTCACTAGGCCACCTGACTTTCCCCATTATATGCTTTTGTGAGTTCTTCCAGGCTCTTCCAAGGGCTGTGGACAGGGCTTTACAGCTTAGGTTAAATGAGTTGGTGATGGTGACCCATCATTCATGATGATGAGGGTGGGAAGAAGAAAAGGACAAAGGAACAATGGATCCAAGCATAGGCTCTCTTCTTTAGTCATTCCAGTTTACACATACATTAAAACTCTAAGGGAGAAAATGTAGGACCTCTGAAGCCTCTGCTTCCACTCCTAGTCCTGTTGCACCTCATGGTTTTAGAAAACACCCACTTGTAGCAATAATCAACCCAGGACACTGTCTGACTGCCCTACACAAGGGTCCCTCTCACACTCTGGTTGGAGACTCCATCATTGATGGGCTCTTCTACAAAAAGGGTGAGTGGAAGTCCATTAGCCTTGCCAAAACACTGAAGAATCCTTTTCTGTTGGCACAGAAACTTTGATCATCGTAAGTCTGATGTGACATCTCCTGGTCATGAAAGTTGGATCCTATCCAAGTATATAGTTGGTAAACAGCTGCCCTCCAAACCCTGGTAAGGGACTTCATCACAGGCTGGCCCTCATCTATTGTACTTTCATCATTTCTTTAGTGGCATTGATCTTATAGCATCTCTTTTAATAGAAAAACCATCATGGAATAGCAGGTAGAGCATACTGGACTCAGTCAAAAAGATCAGAGTTCAAATCCTGGTAGTTTGGTAGTTATTCACTGACTGGGCAAATCACTTCACCTCTACCCAGATAACTTCTCCTGAGGGTTGCAGTAGAAATAGTGATAGATTTGGAGAAGACTGAGATTCAAATCCTGGCTCTGCTACTTATTACATGGATAACCTTAGGTAAGTCACCACTTCTGGACTTTAGTTTCCTCATCTATAAAAGGAGGAGGCAGGACTAGCTGATATCTGTATTAGTCATCAAGGGGTTAATATCTGACTAGGTGAAGAGAGCCCCATACCAGGAGTTTCCCAGGATAACAAAATCATGGATCCTTTGATGGAAAAGTGTAAAACACTGTGAACTGGAAATCAGGTTCAGCTCCTTTCATCGATCATAGGTAAATCACAACTTGTCTGAGCTTCAGCTTCATCTGCCAAATGAGAACAGTCCTCTCACTGCCATCTTATAGAGTGGCTGTGAGGCATGAACCTTGGACTGAAGAGATGAGGAGAAACATGAGTACTTGTCATCCCCATTACTCACCTACTTGTCCCCTCTCCTTTTTGGGACTCACTGAGTTGAGTCATGGTGCCTTATTAACCTTTCTATATATCCTACATTCAGACCAAACATAGCCCTTGTATACAGTGCCTGGCACATAGTAGGGACTTAAAAATACCCATTCCTTCCCCTCCCCTTCTACACAGTAGGTTTCAGTAAGTGTTTGTGAAATTATTCTAAGGCCATGTTGGTGAACCTATGGCACACCTGCCAAAGGGGGCTGCTGTGTTCCCCCTCTCCACAAGCGCCTGAGGATATTTCTCACATCACCCACCCCTCTGCCTAGCAGCACAGTGGGAGTATTTCCTCCTTCCCCTGTCTAGAGTAGGGGGAGGTGGGAGCTCATATGCAGCAGTCTCTCTAAGGTTAGCCATCACTGTTCTAAGGTAATCAGTGAATGGATAAGATGAATGGAGAGGCAGGTGGAGTGGAAAGAATATTCTATTTGGAGTTCAGAAATCAAAGCTCAGATCCCAGCTCTTCTACCATTTCGTTTCTCTGGTCAACCACAGTTTCAGTTATCTGTAAAATAGACTGGACCAAATGATTGTTAAGTCTCTTTGGACCCTCCCTCTGATGGTTCTATCTTGCTAGTCCATTATACCCAGTCCTTTCTTTGTGACCTCTAGAGTCCCAATTCTATTGCTAATGAGCAGCCTTCATATTCAAAAGGTCCTTCTCCTTTTCCACTGAAAATGACTTGTGTCTATTTTGTGTTTGTTTATGTGTATCTGCCCCAGAATGCAAGCTTTCTAGAGGCAAGAATGGTTTTGTTTTTTCTTTGTATATCTACCACCTGGTATAGTAAACACTTAATAAACACACTGAATGAACGGGATGAGTGAAAGCCCAGAAAGGTGACTGGCAGACCAACACTGGAGCAGCCCAAACCCCTGGGGCAAGTGATGGAAATGCCTGCTTCCCCTGAAGGCCAGTGACCAAGTCAGAACCAACCAGGGCCAGGGCAGCTGCTGAGTGAATATATAGGCATCAAGGTCTAGGACACCATATGGAACCCATATCCAGAGAAGAACCCAGGTCGTAGGGTTATAGGATCATGAAATTGAGGTCAAAGAAGACTTTGGAAGTCATCTAGCCCAGTCCTCTCATTGTAAATAGGAAGGAACTGAGGCTGGGGGGAAATGATTTGCCTGATACTACATGGATTAAAAATGAACACCAGAGCTAGGATTTTGAATCCAGGATTCTTTTCTCTACATCACCCAATTCTGGAAGACAATGCAGTTCCCAGCAGAGTAAGGTCAATCTCAGTTTCCCTTGGTTAGGGCCTAGATCTAGTATACAATGGGAACAGGGCTGACCCAGGAAAAGGCCCTTTATTTATTTATTTATGTATGTATTTATTTGTTTGTTTATTTATTTATTTATGTATTTATTTATGTATTTAAACACTTACCTTCCATCTTGGAATCAATACCGTGTATTAGCTCCAAGGCAGAAGAGTGGTAAGGGCTAGACAATGGGGGTCAAGTGACTTGCCCAGGGTCACACAGCTAGGAAGTGTCTGAGGCCAGATTGAACCTAGGACCTCCCATCTCTGGGCCTGCTGCTCAATCCATTGAGCTACCCAGCTGCCCCCTTCCTGGCCCTTTTCACTGGGAGCCATCTGATAAAAAACTGTGTGCCCTGTGGACTCATCTATGCTCTCCCTTTTCATATAGTGTTTTCATTCTTTTCTTTCCTTATCAAAGAGAGGAGGGAAGAGATGGAATCCCCATCCTGTCTCTATTTAACCATAACCATATCCCCAGAAAGAGGGTTTGCAGTTGGGGCCAACAGAGGGGGGAGCGCCAGAATTGGCAAGCTGGAAAGAGCAGAGGCTCTTTCCTCAGCTCTCACCTGGAGCTCCTTTCAGTGGGGCCCTGTTCAATTCCACCAGCTGCTGAGCTGGAAAATCTGAAGCCCAGGGAGTTTGGGGGTCTGGCTGGGACTAGATCTCCAGTTCCAGGCTCCGCCTTTCCGGCTGGGCTGGACCCCCTTTGGAGGCCCCAGCAGGGGCTGCTGTGGTTTGCTGTGGAATGTCCGGAGCCCCACATCTTGCCTGCTTAATGTCTGGGAAAATGTCAAGCACTCCGGATGGGGTGGGGAGGGATGGAGGGTCGGGGGGAGGCAGGGGAGAGGCAGACAGAGAGGCGCACAGGCCTAGGTGCAGAAAGACATGATTGCAAAGGGGAGTGGGATATGAGACAGACACAAACACCAAGTGCAGCTGAGAACCAGAGCAGAAGGTGGAGGAAGAAGAGTGGGAGGGATAGAAAGATGGCAAATGAAGGGTAAAGCAGAGAAGCAGAATTGGTTTGAAGACTAGTCCTGGGCTAGAACATAGTATGGTGGCCGGGTTCCTGGAGGCCTGAGCTATTCTAGAGACTCTGCTAATTGTGGCCACCTCATCCTATGCTTTCAAAGAAAAGACCAAAGAAGACCCAAGAAGGCATTGCTCTCTGGGCCTTAGTTTCTCTCTCTGCAAATGTGGGAGATGACATAAATTATATCTAAGGTCCCTTTCCAGGACAGCAGATGGTCCAGCGGATGGAGTACTGGGCTTGGAGAAAGGAAGACTCATCTTCCTCTATTCTAATCTGGCCTCAGACACTTCCTAGCTCTGTGACCTTGGGCAAGTCACTTAACCCTGTTTGCCTCAGTTCCTCCTCTGTAAAATGAAGTAGAGAAGGAAATAGCAAACCACTCCAGTACCTCTGCCAAGAAACCTCAAATGGGGTCACAAAGGAATCGGACACAACTGAAATGACTGAACACACATATACGGTCCCTTCCATTTCTAATCAATGTCTATGATTTCAGGGATGAGGAAAAATTCAGAATTCCTTTAGGAAAGTAATTGGAAATGTCTAAGAGGACAAAAGGCAGATCAGGAGCTTCTCTCTGATTCCTTGTCCTTTTCAGGAGTGAGCTATCTGCCAAGCAATGATTCTTTTTACTTTTGGTGGAAATTGCTTGTCTAGACAGACTGTCTAGACAGATTAAACTCTAAAGGAGTCCTTGGGCATGAGTTAAATGTCTTCCAGGGCTAGGAGCTAAAGAGATAAGAACACCACCACTGCATCAGTGTTCCCACTAGTGTTCCCAAAACAGGGAAAGGGGAATGGAGATGAGTGGAAGAAGAGTGATAGAGATGTGGAAGATGAAAAAAGGGAAGTTGCTATTCCCAGGTGAAGTCAAGCTATATGAATGGCTATATCATGCGCTTAGATATCAAGGACAGACCCATAGTAGGTACAGGGGAAATATGGTCATTGCCAATGTTGGTGGCAGAAGCCCTTTGTAAGGGTAAATTTTCTCCAGTTGTTATAATTAGAATGGTTGGCACCTCGGAGCTACAAGAACCAAAAGCCCAATGTAGGACCAAATCTTATCAATTGGTCACTAACCCTCGTAACCTGATCAACCTTCATGAGAATTCCCATTCCTTCCTGATGCTCATTGATTAATGGATCATTTTCCATGAGGGTCCCCATTCTGCTGGGAACACAGAGACATGATCATTATCTTCAAATACTTTGGAAAATTGTCATGAAGGGGAAGGATCAGGTTCCAAAGGGAAGAATTCGAACCAATGGGCAAAAGGCAAAAGAAGGAAGATTTCAACTCAAAAAAATAAAATTTTAAAACCCTTTCTTACTAATTAGACATTATCTGTGAATGAGAAATAATAGCTCCCTGGATCTCCTACAATTTGGATCCTTCTGAGATTGTGGGTTCCACATGCAACCCTCCATATTAATAATATAAATCTTGGGGAACAAATAAGCTTGGGGATACCACTAGCATTGCTTAAATTTCCAGATGGAATCCAGCCTAATTTCTTCTTCCCATACAATTATGGGTCCACTTCATTGTTCATTAGTGGAACCTATCAGGCATGTGTGGGTGTATATATACAGAAGAGAAGAGTTGAAGAGGGGAGAGAGAGAGAGAGAAAGAGAGAGGGGGGAAGACAGAGAAGGAGGAGGAATGAGACAGAGACAGAGAGACAGAGAGAGGGATTCTATTAGACTAACTCAGCAGCCAACCTGTTATTATGATCTGGGTAGCATATTTTTCATCCTCTCTACGTTTTAAGTCTGGAGGGTTATTTAACTTTTGAAAATATGTAGCTCTCATTTGAAATGTCCTAGTATTTCAGATCTCAATATGATCCGCACAATAAAAATCTACAAATCGAAGCACTAGAAGTAGCTTGCTATGAATCAGGAATCCCCTAAACATCCTTTGACTGCCAAACAAACATTATAGGGAAATGGGTTTCCCTTCATTTGATACTGCCCAATGAGATCAGAGAATGCTCTCTATGTTGATTTTCTATGTGTTCTATGATTTTTGTATTAATATCTTATATTCATATTATATTCTACGATTTTTACATGAATAGTGAAAATCTGATTGGAGGAGAGCCTTCAAAGGATGTTTGGGATTTTCTTTTTCTATGTTTTTGCTCTATTGAGTCAAATGCTGTTAAAATAAAGACAGATTTGGCAGGATATTACATTCTCTACACACATTTGTTAATTGGGTAATTTTCAGGTGTGATCTGCCTACAAAAAGCAACTATTAAAAAATCTGCCTATTTCCTTTTCACTTTAGACCATTTCAAATTTTTTTTAAATTTTATACATGAGAAAGTTGGTATATGGGGTTAGAAGTTGCTAATATCTCCTTGATTGTTTTGGGGAAGGGGAAGAAGCAGTAAAAACTACCTATGAATTTTTCTACTCTTAGAATCTTCCCTTCTTTTTCCCCAAAGGGTCTTTAAAGTTATATTGCCTGCAGAACAGTTTTATTCTGTATTATATTTGGTCATATCCAGCCATTTGTCCTAACTTCATTTTTTCTTAATGTCATTGTCTTTCATCACACAGTACCATGGTGAGATACAAAAGTAGCGTTCCCACTGCTGTCATTGATGAGAAAATAGATATGGAAATGCAGGCAGACAAGTTCACATCTATTTTATTTGGTCTCCTACTCATGTTAGTTTTCGAAAGCTCTCAGAATGATACAATTTAGTTTAATCTAAAACCAAGTTCTCTGTAAGCTTGTTTCTCTTTTAACTGCTTCTAGTTGTACTTTGAGGTGATATTGCTTATAATCCTTTCGATATCCTTCTCTCTGCTATTTTGTGAATGAGGTTGTACTCTACAGAGCTGTCTTTGGCTACAAGCTTTCCAGTTAAGTAGCTTCTTGGGTCCTTCATCTTCACTGTGAAGATTTTTGCCTTAATTAAAACCTAAAAAACAATGAAAATCCATCTGTGTCCATTTCTCACTTTTTTTAGAACCAATGACTTGATTAAACAGATCAGAACAAACTTCTGTAAATTCATAGTGTCATCTCATCTTTCATTTTGATTCCTGTCCAATCTAGTTGATCTTGAAACTTCTCCCATGCTGGATAACCAAAAGTATTGTCTCCTAAGTCAATTTTATTTATTGTGATGAAGCTTGATGCTCATCATGTTAAACTCTTTCCCACTCTCTTGAAGAAAATATTTACGATTTGTACTGTCAAGCTTCTGATTAATCTACAATCATTCCCCCTTGTTCATCCTCTGAACTCAAACCAAAATTTTTGACCTTTTTACATCCTCCCCTGTGCCTATCTTTGCACTGAAGTCACTATTAAGGTAAAAGTTCACCACTGGAAGGATCTCATTAACATCTTCATAGAACCTTCATCATCCCCTAAAACAGATGGTGGTCCATAAGCAGCAATGGTCATCGGTTTGCCAATTCTAATCACAAGCATTGCAAAGTGAGATGACCAAGTATTCTGTGAAATCAACTTCTTTATTTAGCTCTCCAAGAACCTACAAGGCATTCTACTAGTTACTGAAACTTTCTTATATCTTCTATATTATTTATAGCAAGATTAATATGGATACGCTTAATAACCTGCATTTATATAGCTCTTTTAGGTTTACAAAGCATTGGTCAGCACATATGATTATCCCCATTTTATAGAGGGGGAAAGTGAGGCTCAGTGGGTTTAAGTGACTTGCCCAGAATCACATAACTAGTGTCAGAACCAGGATCTGAATCCAGGGCTGGCCAGGGTCTAAATGTAGCATCCTTTCCCCTACAGCACACTGCTTCTCAGTCTCAAAATGAACAGATTATTCTAGTAGAGTATCAAGTTATTGGTCATTAACAAAGGTCACACCTAAACATTAGTTTATAGAAAAGCTTGAAAACTGTGGGATGGTTGACATCTCCCGCCCCCATTCTCTACCACTCCGCCACCATCACTGTGGGAGATGAAGGAGGCCACATGGGACCTTTTGTAATGAGTGGCACCATGACCAACATGTCACCATCTAGTGGCCAGTCTTCTGGCAATGAGCCTTTCACAGTAGAAGCAATGTTACATAGTGTTAAGAACCTGGCCTCAGATCCTGGCTCTGCCACTCTCTGCCCATGGGACCTCAGGCAAGTCACTTAATCATCTCTCTGGGTGTTACCTCATTGCTCTGCCCATCTTAATGCCAGTTCCATGAGGCCTTCCTTGATTTCCCCAATTGAACATGAGCTTTTTTTATTCATTTCCCTTTGTTGCACCTTTCAAGTTTTAGATTTTAAAATATTGGTGTCACAGCCCCGCAGTAGACTCTTAAACTCCATGGAAAGGAATGGTCTCCTTTTTATCTTCCCCAGCACTTAAAGAGTGCTCTATAATAAATTGGTGCTTAATAAATGTTAGTGGAAAGTTAATGGTTCTCAGGAGATACTTAATTTCCCTTGTTTTCTTAGACTCTTCTAAAAGCAACAGTGGCACTGATGGTCCCTGGGTGTAGCCTTAAGGGGAAGACTTGAGGCACATGGAGGTGGCTTCCAGTTAGGCTGCCAAGGAGATGTGAGGTCAAGGCCTTTCAGTCCCAAGGCCTAGAGAAATGATTCTGATGCTCATCCCACTCCCAGCCAGGGAGCATCCTTTAAATGACTTAATTTTATTTCCTCTTATAAATGGGCACAACACAGAAAGAATTAAAAAATAATAATAATAATAATAATGGTACCATTACAGAATTGGGCCATCAGCCCAGGGATTGAACTAGTTCTGCGTGATGGGGAAGGGTTCAGTTGGTCTCTTTCTCCCTTGTTATTCAAAAGTTTTGGCCATAAACTCAGGACAAAAACAGTTAACAAACAGGTTGAGTGGGAAAGATATAGATGGGGTAGGGGTAGGGGGATTCTGCTCTCCCCTTTCTTCCACCTGGATGCACAGAAAATTGCTCCTCCAAGCCCCAGGCTCAGGGGTGGTTCTGTAGAGGGAGAGCCCCCAAAGAGGGGTCTGCTGCATGAGACCCAATTCCTGTTAAAAATATTTACATGCATTCACCGTTTAGGGGAGGGCCATGATCCCAGCTCCAGCCCATGAGGCTTTTCCCCTTCTCCAAGGGGTGTGCCAGAGCCTGGAACTTTGAGAAGCTCTCAGGACTGGGCCATGTACCCTGAGATCCTCAGGCCCCAGGTCTTTTGGTGATCTTGCTATTTGTAAATCTATACAGGCTTCTTCAATTCCTATTTACAAGGAGAGCAGCCTGGGGTCACTGCCCCACAAATGGAGAGAGGAGAAAAGGGTGGCTCTAGAAAGTGGAGGAACACTTGTCCTGAAATTGTGGATGGGGTGCCCTGAAATAGAAAGGGTGCCATCTAGAAAATGCAGAGGGACACCCCAAAAGGCAGCTTTTCCCAGCAGCTGCCTTGTTAATGGTTGAGAGTCATGGGGGAATGGGAATGTCTGCTTCCTGGCAGCCCTTCCAACCCAACCTCTCAGCATCTCTCAGGTCCTGAATCCAATACCAGCTGACCCTCCACAGGGGCCCCAAGCTCCTAACCACAAGGCTCCCCAGCCCAGTTGGCTCTCTCCTCCAACTTCCCTTTCCCAATGGGCATTCCACTAGGGACCACTCTTATCAGTTTCTATGGACCCCCAGAAATGGGAAACACACGTCACCAAAGATGGCCTCCGAGGGAATGTTGGTCCTGGGGTTGAAAGCCCAGGTTCCAGATAGCCCAACTCTTGAGGGGCTTCCTCCAGGTTCTAACCCCCCACTCTCCTTGCCAGAGGAAGCCCTCAGGCTACATGAACTCCCTTCTGGCTAGATTGCCCTCATTATAGATATAACTCACTCTGGCAACCAGCTGCCTATAGTTTCTCTACCTCCCCCCAAAACTCCCCATTCCCTACTCTCCCCAGAGATCCTCCCCAAGCCAAACCACTGCCAAGAAATGAGGGCAATGTTTAAGGTGACTCATTCGAACAGGACAGACACTGAGACATTCATATCATATTCCCAGTTAGAAATAAGAAAGGGAGGCCCCAGGGAATGACCATTGACGCCAGCTTGACCTCTCTCCCCACCAGTTTCTGGGGGGCAATATTATTTCACTTTTACTTCTCAGGGTCCCTTCCCATTTTTAGCTCCCAGCTACTTGGCCTCAAAGTTCCATGTCAGTTCAGCCTTCAAAGCGATGACAACGTCGGGGCTGTGACAACTATAAGGACCAAAGATGAAGCCTAGAAAAAGGACTCAGGTCCCCAGAAGGGGCTAGCCCCAAGGAGGCTAGGATTCAGGCAGCCCCATGCTCTGCCCCTCCACACTCAAACACTTGAGGATCAATTCTTTCCTAGTTGAGCTCTGACACTCCAACGAACTCCTAGCCTAAGGAAGAAGCCACTGAAGACTACCTCACTGGGAAATGGCCCTAGAGCCTTCATCAGCCTGCCAACCTTGACTCTTCTCTTCCTGTGGACCATGACCCTCGGAGTGGATGGTTGGGGGAAGGAACAAGGCTGACAGAATTGGGTGAGGGCCTGTGATAAGAGTGGACAGAAGGCCTTGGGTCTAACTGAAAAGGGGTCACTGACAGAAGCCTACAGGAGGAGATGGGGCAGCTGGGGCCAACATCTTCGGACCCTTCCACAGCCTCCCTCAGTTTCCCACCCAGGCTTCCGTCTGGATTTCTCTATCTACTCTCACATTCCCCCAGACGCCACAAGTCTCTCCCCATCACCTACTTGCACCCTTCAAAATTCACCAGTTGTTCAAGGGGATGTCTTGACTTTGGACCGAGAGGAGCCAACAAAGCAGGGGAATGAGATAAGTGAGACAGACATGAAAGGTGGAGAGGGGAGGCTAACAGTCCAAAAACCAAGATTCCATCCCTGGGACACCTTCCAGCCCCTTCTCCCCCAACAAAAATACCACCTCCCCCAAGTCTGAGACAGCCTGCCACAGGCTCCGTGCCTCTGCAGGGAAGTGCATCCATCTGGAAAAGACTGGCTCCAGCGTGGGACCTGGAGGTGACGATATTGTTCCAGTCCCTTGTCTGACTGTCGGCATGGGGAAGCCCCCCTCCCCCGAAGGCCAGGGTCCAGGTAGGAAGGCCTCCAACAACAGATGCTCCCAGAAGATGGCGGGTTTCTCAGGCGTCTCAAGGAGGCAGAAGATACAAACTGTACAGACCCAAGTGCATACATGGCACCCACTTCCAGAGCCATAAGCAAGGTCAAAAACTATGGATGAGGGAGAGTGGGGCCCATGAGATGGGGAGCCAGAAGGATCTCTGCAGGATTTCAGGAGGACCCCACAACTGACTCCTGCAAGTCCCATGGGGAGAAGGGGCCAAAGGCCCTGAGATGCCCAGGTCTCCCCACAGGAGCCGCCAGGGGGGTTGGGGGCGCGCCAGTGTCCGTACATGAGTCACAAGTCAGTCGGGCTCGGCAAAGGGCTAAGGACTGCTTATAACTATCCAGGCAGGCACTTTGTGGCTTCCAGGAGTTAGCAGACCCTTAGGCCCATGACCTGGCCAATACAGTAGGAGCCAGCATCAAGCAGGGAGTCGAAGGCCATTCCTGGGCAAGTTGGTCAGCTTCAGTGAAAGTCCTTCCTAGGACCGTTCCTAGGCCATTGGGGAGGAAGTCTGGAGCGGGCACACTGGGACGCTCCTACAACCCACCACAGAAGTCAGGCCCCTGGCTTTTGGTTCCTGGGTCCACCAGGACTGTCTCCTTCCTTTCCAAATCCACAGGAGGATCCCTACGGCTGGACCCATCAAATGATTCCCTCCCACCCGCCCCGGCTCTTCCCACTGGCTCCAAGCATCCAGGGAAGGGGAGAATAAGCTGTGAGGGCCGGGAGAAGGGGAAGGCAGGCCCCTTGCCCACCCACAACCCCCTATTTTTTTCTTTGAAGACGGGCTTCCCCGGCTGCCCGGCTACAGCCCGTGAGGCTGGTGATACTGACTCAGGATATGCCGATGACTGGTGTGTGGGACTCTCGATGGTATGGCTGGTGGGCCTGGAGTATGTGATCTTTGTGTGTGTGTGACTGCATGCTGGGTTGTGTGAGTGATATATGTGGCTGATTGTTACAAAGTCGTGTCTGGCAAACACTACCCCTTGGGTGGCTGCCTCGCCTGGAGCAGAATATCTCTGCCCAGACACCCCCTGCCCTTGCCAGCTAAAGCCACAGAGAGAGTCTGTGCGCGGTCCAGCAAGGGAGGTTGGGGAAGGAGAGAAAGAATGTCCCCCCTCCTCTGGAGAAGGCGTGAGCCAGCCACTCTCAGGCACTCTTGGCAAAGCCACATGCTTGTCAGCCCTGATGCTGGTTGGCACTGAAAGGTGACTCAAGGTTTGGTCCGAGAGAGCCTCCGGAGCAGGGGGAAGGGGCAAGGGAGGGCAGAGAGCCTCAGGCTCCCCGACTCACTCCCCTCTCCCACTGTCTCCCCTCTTCCATTCAGACTCTCTCTTCCTCACCCTCTCTTTCTTTCTCCAGCCTCCAGTCCAGCACCGTCCACAGGGCCAGAAGACGTCCCGCCTAAGAGATGGCATTGGCTGCCGGGGGCCCCAACACCACTACGCTAAAGGTGCGCGGCCCCGTGACAAAAGGTGCCCCGCTGCCAGTGCAGGAGAAACCTCCCAGGTGTGATGAGAAGGCCACAGAGGGCCCGAGGGACAGAGGAAGATTCCCGAGTCTCGCCCCCTCATTTATCCACCAAAGAAAGTTCTGTCTGACTCTTCCTTCTCCCACAGATAGGAATCTGGCCCAGGTCCTGGGAGCCCCAGCCTGGCTGGCCGCCCGCTCCTCCGATCCCAGCTTTGGCCTGGGGAGTGGGGAGGGCTGTTGGTCGGCGCTCCTCTGGGAGCAAACGGGGTCTGGGTGGCAAATCCGAGTTGGGTAGATAGGAGAGGGGAGGCTGGCCGCCCCCTTTCCAAGGTCCTGCACCAGGGGCCAGAGGGAGGGCACAAGGGTGTGTGGACGACGTCCCCTGCACCAGCAGTAACTTGGGTCCAGTGCAGCAGATGTAGAAGACTCACGGTCAGTTCTGTCCAAGGGGTAAGCAAAAGGGGGGAAAGGAGAGGAGAGGAAGGCTGGGGGACGGGGAGGGGAGGGGAGGCAAGAAGGAGGCACCGAGGTCCCTCTAGGCATAGAACTCCTCCTGTTTGTCCGGCTTCTGGTACGTGACGCTGGCCTGTTTGGGCTCCTCCAGGGTGTAGCTCCCTTCATCCTTCTTCTTCATGCGGTAGATGAGCAGCGTGACCAGAAAAGCAGCAAAGAGGGCTCCGACCACCCCTCCCACGATCACCGCTGCAAGGGAGAGACGGGAAGCGGGCTTAGGGCAGGGGTCACCGAGGCTCTGGTTCTTGCTGCCATGCCACCCCCCCATAAGGAGGAATAGGGGGACCCTCCCAGGTTTAAAGAGGAGCCCCTGAAGTCTGAACTAAAGGGAATGTGACCCAATCAGGGATGCTGAACAGCACCCCGAATATCTTCCTCCTCGGTGTGGGGAGACCCCCATTGGGGCCCCTCGGTGGTGCCACAAACTCCCAGGGCTCCCCCCAGGAGAAAAGGGAATGAGATGAATGAAAAGGAATGAAGGCATGAACCACGATGTAAGTGCTTACCTACTAACACCTCCTTCCTCTCTAGGATATTCTTCTGAGGCAGCTGGGCTGCCGAGTTGCCCAAGTCGATGGTGTTGTCAAACAGGTCCGGCCCACCCTTTTCGTCCT
This sequence comes from Monodelphis domestica, assembly GCF_027887165.1. NCBI lineage: Eukaryota > Metazoa > Chordata > Mammalia > Didelphimorphia > Didelphidae > Monodelphis > Monodelphis domestica. Next base: position 374,673,558 of record NC_077230.1, on the reverse strand, counting down.
TGGGCATCACTCCCGCCACGGTGGTCCTGTCCCCCACGGCCACCACTTCATTGTCCAGCTCGGGCTGGGTGATCCCCTCCTCTGGGGGTTCCGAGTCCCCGCTGGGGAAGGGTACTTCTGCCTCGACGTCCCGCTGCGTAGCCAGGGGGGCTTCTGGGGTAGGGGTCTGCAGGAAATGAAAACAGAAGGGGAGGGGAGTGGGCAAGGGCCCCGCAGGAAGGACGAGGTCCCCGACGACCCCCCAATTCTTCCTCGTTTCCTAACCAGGGAACAGAAACGCGCCCAATGTCCCGCAGGCAGTCGGTGATGAAAGCCAGAACCGGAACCAGAGTTTTCTGGCTCCGACTCGGAGGAAAGAAGAAAACGATGGGCGCAGAGGAAGAGGGATGGAGGAAATGGACCAAGGAGGAGTCCGGGAGCCCATCTGAGAAAGGGGTGCTGTGAAAGCATGGGCACATCCGGCCTCCTTCATGCCTGCCCCTCCCCGCAGCCTGCTCCACTTCCTCCTCTTCCTCCCCAGCTCCCTCCTCCCCTCCCCGTCTCCCACCTGCGGAGCCTCTGTGGGCACGAGGGCTTCCGACCCCACCGCCACGGTGCTCTTCTCGAGGACGGCCGGGGGCCTAGAGGTCTCCGGCTTCGGCAAGGTGCTTGGCGTGGAAGTGACCACCGGCTTCGGGGTGGACACCTCTGTGTCTAGGCCAGAAGCTGCCGTGGAGAGGGTGAAGGTGGCAGGGGCTGTGGCCTGGACCGTGGCCCCCACCGTGGCCGCCACCGTGGCCGCCACCGTGGCCGGGGGAGGAGGCGGCAGCTTGGGGAGGACCGTCGTCCGAGGAACTGGCCCGCTGACGGCGGACGGAGGGAACGTGGAGATGCTGGCGGCGGTCGGGATGATGTCGGCGGTGGCAGCGGCTGTCGTGGTTGTGGTCACGGCCGGAGCCTCGGTGGCCACGGCCGGAGCCTCGGTGGCCATGGCTTCCACGGCCCTAGAGGCAGCCACGGTGGGGACCGCCGAGACTTTGGTCACCGCCGAGACGGTGGTGGCAGACTTGGGGCTGGGGCTCTCGGACGGCTGCATCTCAAAGGGGGTGCCCATGGGCTGCACGGCACTGGTGGGCAGCACCGCCGGGGTGGTGGACAGGGCGACGGCTACATTGGTGCTCATCCGTACGGCCTTCTCGATCCCAGACTCCTGCTCAAAGTCTGAAAGGAAGGACAGAGAGGGGGACGGTGGAGGCGGCGTGGACTGGGCGAGGTTGGGAGAGGAGGCTCTCCGCTACGGGAACGCACAGTGCCAGGCACACACAGAACACAAGAGCCGATGGTGGAGGGGACGAGGGCAGGAGCCAGCAGCTTCCTGTATAAGACAGGCCCAGAGGGGGCCTCGGGGGAGGGGGAGGAAAGGAGGAGGAGGAGGAGGAGGAGGAGGAGGAGGGGCTGTACTTACAACCAGAGCCAGAGCCTGAGTAGTGATCATCGAGCTCGTCGTCTGGGAAAGAGTCATCATCCCCGGATCCCTCCAGATCCACTGGCCTCTCAAAATTCTCACTGCGCCATCTCTGAGCCTAGGGAGGAGCAAAGGGACAGAAATCAGCAGCAAGGAACCCATGGGATAGTCAGTGGACACCTAGAGAGGTTGGAGACCACCCAGGCACATACCCACAGCAAAGGAACGGGGCCAGAGCTATTGCTGTGGCATCACTTAGGGGGCCCAATCTCCCCACACTTAGGGCAAGGACATTGGGGGTGCCACTCAGCCCTCATTGGGTTAAACTCCCGACTCACTCAATTATACAGAATGATCATGACCCTAAGAGCAGATCACTAGCAAAGTATTTACTCAGCACTGACTCCATGTCCCACAGGACAGCTAAGTGATGCAGTGGAGAGAGCACCAGGCCTGGAGTCAGGAAGACCAGAGGCCAAATCTAGCCTCAGTCACTTCCTAGCTGTGTCACCCTGGGCAAGTCACTTCACCCTGCTGGCCTCAGTTTCCTCATCTGTAAAAGAGCTAGAGAAGGAAATGGCTAACCACTTCAGTATCATTGCCAAGAAAACCCCAAAAGAGGTCACAAAGAGTCAGACACAACTGAAACAACTGAACAATTATATGTCCCACATCCTATGCTTAAACTCTGGGATTACAACAAGAAAAAAGAAATGGTCCTCTACCTTAAAGAACTTACACTTTATTGGGGTGGATTTTTACATGTGCAAAAATAAATAAATAAATGATGTTTCTTCATCCATAAAACATAATCTATTGTTGTTCAGGTATTTCAGTTGTATCTGACTTTTCATTGACACCATTTGGAGTTTTCTTGGCAAAGACACTGGAGGGGTTGGTCATTTCCTTCTCCAGCTTATTTTACAGATGAGAAAACTGAAGCAAAGTTCATTGACTTGCCCAGGGTCACTACCGTGCCTGAGGCCAGATTTTAATTCCGAAAGATGAGTTCTCCTGACTCCAGGCCCAGCACTCTATCCACTGTGCCTCCTAGTACTAGCAACTGGAGATAGGGAGTAGGGAGAGGTCAGGAAAACCCCATCAGCTTGAGCTTTGAAAGAACTGAAGGATTCCTAGAGGTAAGGGTGAGGAGAAACTCTTAGGCTTAAGAGATCGACTATTAAATCCACGGAGGTGGAAGATGGCACTTTGTACAAAAGGGATAGCAAGTAGACCGATCAGAGAAAAACATGGCAGCACTCACTATCCCAAAGATACAATGGGCAAGGTCAAGAGGCAGGAAGCAAAAGGGGTGATTGAGGGAAGCTGGGAAGAATAAAGGAACAAAATGGGGACTAGAACCTGAAAGGAAAGAGGCTGTGGGTGAAGGAGAAATAAGAGATACTCAATGCTCTTTTTGAGAAGGAAGAATGGACTAGAAAATCCAAGGAGACTAGATGGCGAGCCAGGACCTCTGCCTATAAACCATTCTTCTCCCTGAAGCATCTCACAGCACCCAAGTCTCAGGACTTTCCAGAGAAGCTGCTGCTTTCCCATGCTCCCTTGCCCTATGAGAGAGGCTACAAGAAGCCAGGACAGGACCTGGGCAATCTGCCCAAGGGGACAAGAAATATCTGGATTGGAGGTCAGTTGATGACGGCATCTGGACTGGCCCTTCTCCACTTTTTGGAAAAGACACAACTTATAGCCTCCATCTTTGACAAGTGAAGGGGAGGGAAGAAGGGTGGAAGGTTAGTGAATCCAGAAAGAGAAGTCAGAGCCTGATGCTTGGGGAATCTTGATTGTCAAGAGTTGTATTCTGCTCTTATCTTTCCATTTATTACATCCTCCAGCCCTGCTTTAAATCAGAGATCAGAGGCAGCAGCCAATCAAAGATAAGGGTCTGATCCCTCCATGGGGTTGATTAGCTTCTCTCTGGTCCACTCCATCCCACATCAATGGACAAGTCTGAGCCCTAATCATAGATACAAATACATCTGCTCTGCCCGGGTTAGACCAAGCCCAGGTCTTGGCCAAATGGCCTCCAAGGCTCATTCCCACCCCCAGATCTATCCTTACACCAGATACAAGACTGAATCCTAGTACTAGCAGTATGACCCTGGTCAGTCATTTACCTCTAGTTTCCTCATCTGTAAAATGGGGATAATTACTAGCATTTACATAGTGCCTTACCACTTTAGGTATATTATTTCATCTTAGTCTCACAACAAATCATTCAAGATAAATGCTATTATTATCCACATTTTTAGATAAGGAGACTGAGGCACAAAAAGCTTAAGTGATCTACCCAGAGTCACAAAGCTAGGAAGTGTCTGAGCTCTAATTTAAACCCATCTTTCAGACTCCAGGCACAGGATTTTATCCTTTCTTCTTCTGGGAACACAAAGAACACACCAACCTGCTGAGGTCAAAGGCATCCTCCCCTTATTCTAAGGAGTGCATTCATTTTTGGTGCCTAGGATTAAATCATGAACCCTCTCTACCCCACTAAAGAAAAGAGTACTATTTCACGGATTCATTCATTCAATAATTTACTGACAGCTTGCTGAGGCTATAAAACTCTTTAATGTTTTAGTGTCTGGAAGAGAAAATGAAAATATATTGCTAGCAGTTCCACATGCCTCCAACTGCTTGTGCCCTCCCTCTCAAACTATCCTCTATTTAACTACGTTGTAACTGTTAGCATTTATTCTTTGTAGTTATTCTTTCTTTAATTCATGCCCTTGTCTCCCATTAGAAGAGAAGCTCTTTGCAAGTAGGAAGCACCTAGTATATAACTGGCATTTAAAGGTTTGTTAATTTATCGATGGGAAAGTGCAAGGAAAAGGCAATTTCTTGAAGGCAGAATCACATGAAGCTTCACAGAGGAGGTAACCTTACATTCCCCAACTCCAGGCCCTTTCACTGGCCATGTTCCAGGCCTGGAATGCTTTGCTCCCTCCCCTCCACATGGTTTCCTTCAAGGCTCAACTGAAATCCCATTTTCTGCAACAGGCTCTTCTCTACACCATATCACCCATATATTCCCTCTGGGATTCTCTCTCATTATGATGGATGGATGGATGGATGGATACGGATGACGAACAGAGATACAGACAGATAGATAAGTAAGTAGATAGATAGATAGATAGATAGATAGATAGATAGATAGATAGATAGATAGATAGATAGATAGATAGATAGATGGATGGATGGATAGATAGATGGATGGATGGATGAATGAACAGATAGATGGATGGACAGATAGATGGATAGATAGACAGGCAGAAAGAAAGATAGATAGATAGACAGACAGATAGATAGAGACAGAAAGACAGACAGACAGACAGACAGATAGATAGATGAATGGATGGATGGATGGATTTTTAAAGCCTTTATCTTCTCTTAGTTATCAACTGTAAGACAGAAAAGTGGTAAGGGCTAGTCAATGAGGGTTAAGTGACATACCCAGGATCACACAGCTAGTAAGTGTCTGAAGCTAGATTTGAACCCAGCTTCTCCTGACTCCAAGCCTGGCTCTCAATCCACTGAGTCACCTAGCTGCCCCTACCCTGTATATATCTGTAAAAGCCTAATTATTTACATGTTGTCTCCTCTATTAGACTGTGAGCTCCTTAAGGGTAGGAACTCAGTTTCTTTGTAAACTCTAGGGGTTGGTACAGAATAAACCCTAACGCTCATTAGTGATAATCATTTAATTAATAAGTAAGTCCTTGCTATATTATAGGCACTGTGCCTTTAAGCCCTAAAAATGACAACACACAAATATATACAACTATAGACAGAATAAACTTGTTGTTGTTCAGTCATTTCAGTCATGTCTGACTCTTCACACCCCTAATTTGGGGTTTTCTTGACAAAGATACTGGCATGGTTTGCCATTTCCTTCTCCAGCTTATTTTCCAGATGAGGAAACTGAGACATAACAGGATTAAGTGACTTGCTCAGGGTCACTTAGGAAGTGTCTGAGACTAGATTTGAACTCAGGTCTTCCTGACTCCCCATTCTGGGACTCTATCTGCTGTGCTAACTAGCTGCCCCAGTACAAGATAAACAAAAATAATTCACAAAGGGAAGGCACTAGGAAGGGTTTGGGGGAAGGATAACGAGTTCTGTCTGGGACAAACTGAGTTTAAGATTTCTAGTCATTTTGAAGGATGGGCAGAATTTCAACAGATGGAGAGTGGAAGGACATGCACAAGGCATGAAGCAGGAAGAGATGGCCAAGTTCATGGAAGAAGAAGGGGCCAGAAGGGCCACCCCTCGAGGGAAGTCTGAGGTGCATACCCAGAAAGCTCAAGAGCCAGCTAGGGGTTTTAAACACACACACACACACACACACACACACACACACACACACACACACACACACACACACACAATTCAGAGGCTGAGGGAGAAACAAAGAACATAGTTTGGGGGTTTTCTTTAGCTTCCTGGGGAGCAAAAGGGACATCAAAGCAGAGACAGAATGACTGCCTCAGGAGAGCCAGGTGACAACAGAAGTCAGAGAAAGGCAAAAAAACCCAGCCGCACCAGCCCTCCTCATCTCTCCTGCTTTCCCTTCAGAATGGAAAGTAAAAGACGAAGATGCTTAACTGGGAAGTGAGCTCTCCAGGATGAGGGAGGAGCCTGGAAGGACCCAGCTGCCTTGAAAGGGTTCGTGTGGCCAGGCCTGCATCAGTAGCGATCCCGGGACTGAAAGAAAGGGATGTGGTTGCTGAGCCATTGCCAATCATTGAAAAATTGTAGAGAACAGACGACACACTGTGGGTCTGGCAGCAGGCAAATGGAGGCCTAGTTTTCAAGAAAAGGAAGAGGGTGGCTTCTTCAAACGATGAGCTAATCGCCTGATTTCTATTCCTGGCAATCCGCTGGAGTCTGTTATGAAAGGGGTGCTCTCAGAACCCTGTAGAAAGCACCGGGAGCCAGTATGGGTTCATGAAGAACGGATCATACCTGGCTGACCTCATTTCCTTTCCTTTTGGACTCAGCCACTAGACAGACAGCAGGGGAAGGGCAAAGGCACAGTACGCCTCCATGTCAGGAAGGGAGGAGAGTCTCTCCTCCATATTCTGGTGAATGAGAGAGGGGAAGGGAAGAGTAGAGAAGAAGGGGAGAGGGAGGGAGAGATGGGGGAGAGTGAGAGGAGCGGGGAGAAGGAGAGAGAGGGAAAGGCAGATAGGGGACAGACCGAGAGGGAGAGACAGAGACAGAAACAGGTGGGGAGGAGAGGGGAGAGACAGAAGGGGGAGGAGAGGGCGGGAGAGACAGAAAGAGGAAAAGGAGAGGGAAGGAAAGACACAGAAATGGGGGGAAGAGAAAGAGAGGGAGACAAATTCAAAAAACAGAAGTGGCGGAGGAGAGGGAGAGAGAGAAAGAGACAGGGGAGGAGTGGGAGGGAGGGAGAGACAGAAAGGGGAGAAGGAGAGGGAAGGAGAGACGGAGATAGACAGAGATATGGGGGAGGACATGGAGGGAGAGACAATGAGACAGAAACAGAAGTTGGGGAGGAGAGGGAGAGAGAGAAAGAGAAAGAGACAGGGGGAAGGAGAGGGAAAGACAGAGAGAGGTGGGAGAAGTGGGAAGGAGAGCAAAAAAAAGACAAGAGAAGAGGAGGGCTGGAAGAGAAAGAAAGACAGAGACAAAGAGACAAAGAGAAAAAATTGTTAGAGACACAGCAAAACGAAGACAGAAGCAGGCAAATACAGGGATATAGACAGACAGACAAGAAGAGAGGAAAAGAGACAGACAGAGTCAGGGAAAGAGAGAGATGCCACTGTGACAATGACCACACAAATGAAGAGAGCAATAAATGACAATAAACCTTAGGTCAAATTAAACTTGGGTAAAGTCTTGTTATAGCACACAGCTTCCCTTTCCTTTAATGAATGGAAAATTCTAACAGCAAATAGATGGTGCAGTGGACAGAGTGCCAGGCCTGGAGTCAGGAAGACTCATCTTCTTGAGTTTAAATCCAATCTTGGACACTTCCTAGCTGTGTGATCCTAGACAAGTCACTTAACCCTGTTTACCTCCATTTCCTCATTTGTAAAATGAGCTGGAGAAAGCAATAGTAAACCACTCCAGTATCTTAGTCAAGAAAACCCCAAATGTGTCACCAAGAGTCAACCACAACTGAAAAAAGTGACTGAACAACAAAAAATTCCAATTCTGTAGGATGGTAAATTCCACTAAGCACAATCGTCTTTTTTGTTACTCTGCTGAATTGTTGGAGGGAGTCTGGTATACTTTGGGATGTTTATCTCTAGGATTTTAACTCATCAGATTGGTGATTTCATTAACATTGGGATCTCCCAGTGAAGAAATTCCCTCTCTCCATCCAGATCTGCAAAATCATGGCACCTTGCAGTCCTAGAGTCTCTTAGGTGCACAAATGAGTTAAGTGGCTTAGTCAGTCATACAATCAGAATCAGAGGTGATACTCAAATCCAGATCTCCCTGACTGACTGCATAGACCACCAGACTGAATTAACATGGGTCAATTCTGCTGAATTTCCTCTCTCTCTCTCTCTCTCTCTCTCTCCTTTATATATCTCCTCTGTTTCTCCCCAACTCCTCTATTTCTCTGTCTCTCTCCCTGTCCCTTTCCCTGATTCTAAGGCAGAAGGTAAAGGTTTAAAAACAACGTTTCCAGAATGACTTACTTAACTGAACCAGAGTAGTGATGAGTGGACAGAGGTCATACTGGAGAGATCTCAGTGGAATAAATGGTCTACTCAATATTTACATCAATGATTGGATGAAGACACAGACAGGAATAGGGTAACACTGAGGTGACAAAATAAGGACCCAAGATCTCAACAAGTTAGACAGATGGGCTGATGACCTACCTCTCTGCTCCAGTCTGAACTTATTTCCAGTGAAATATTGGTAAACAAAGGAGAGCTTGGGTTCAAATAAGCCTTCTGATGCTTACTCAATTTGGGCTTCTCATTTAACTTCCCTGAACCTTCATGACATCATCTATAAAAAACGAGGAGATTGGACTAGCCGGCCCCTCACTTCTTCTGCCAGCACTCCTAGATCTATGATCATCGTGTGAGGCAGAAAACTGATTTACAGAATAAAGTAGAAACGGGAAAGCAGCAAAGACCACAGCCATGTAAATGAAAAGGAAACAGAAACTGAGTGCTAGAGAGCTATGAAGAAGGAGCAAACTGGACCTCCAAGGAGAGAGGAGAAAATGCAAGTCCTTTGTAGAAGGGGGTGATTACAAGCATGGAACACTGCAAAGACCACCAGACTGAATTAACATGGGTCAATTCTGCTGAATTTCCTCTCTCTCTCTCTCTCTCTCTCTCTCTCTCTCTCTCTCTCTCTCTCTCTCTCTCTCTCTCTCTCTGTCTCTCTGTCTCTCTCTCTGTCTCTGTCTCTCTCTTGTCTGTCTGTCTGTCTGTCTCTGTCTGTCTGTCTCTCTCTCCTTTATATATCTCCTCTGCTTCTCCCCAACTCCTCTATTTCTCTGTCTCTCTCCCTGTTCCTGTCCCTGTCTCTGTCTCTCCCTGTTCTCTACTCTCTCCCCTGTGTGTATCTCCTCTCTGTCTCTCCCCCATCTCCTCTATTTCTCTCTTTGTCTCCATCTCTGTCTCTCTCCCCCTCCCCCTCCCCCTCCCATTGCCTCTCTCTCCCTCCTTCCCCTTTCCCCACCCCCCTTCTCTATTTCTAGCTGGAGGTGGGGGAAGGAGAGGAGATATATTTGGAAATGAAGACAGCATAAAAACAAAAGATACCAATAGAAAGTGTTTTAAAGGGATAGACGTAAGCTCTTCCACTTGGATTTGAAGAAACCAGCTGTACCAGTACAAGATGGCCAGACAAGAGCCCCTGTTAAAAAGCCCCAGGGGAAGGCAGGTTTTCATGGACCACTTGTAGCTGAACATTAGTGAGCCAGGCAGCTGGGTATCTCCCACTGAGAATGCATGACCAGCATAGTGCCTTAAGCCTTCGAGCCCTCTGCCTGGCCACATCACACCTGGAGCCCTGGTCCTGGAAGTTCTGGCTGCTAAACCTTGAGAGGAATATCAATAGTATTCAAGGTAGTCAAGGGAGGCAAACCCTGGTTGAGGGCCCTGGGGATGATGAGACATGGAGCTTAACATGTGAGCTAAGCAGCTCATGGACTTGGAGTTGGGGAGCCCTGAGTTCAAATCCTGCCTTGAGCACTTACTGTGACCCTAAACAAGACACTCCAGGCCTCAGTTTCCTTAACTGAAAATTTGAGATGAAGTAGACTCATTGACTTCTAAGGTCCTTTTCTGGCTCTATCTCTATGATTTCATGATCTCAGAAATGAGGACCTGAAGTTGGCTGACGGTGGCAGAAGGAGAGGAACAAAATGTGATTTGATTATAGTTCTAGAGCTGGAAGGCTCTCAGTGGCCAGTTGATTATAGTTCTAGAGTTGGAAGGCTCCCAGGGGCCAGGAGGAAAATGTGGCCCAGGGAAGTGATATGATTGGCTCAGTGCAGCAAGTAAGGGGTAGTTAGGTGGCACAGTGGATAGAGTGCCAAGCCTGGAGTCAGAAGGATCTGGGTTCATATCTAACCTCAGATACTTCCTAGCTCTGTGATCCTGAGCAAATCACTTAATCCCACTTGCCTGACCTTTGCTTGTCTGTCTTAAAGAGTGCTATGAAAACAGAAAGTAAGGGTCTTTTTTAAAAGTAAGTAAAGTAAGTATGCATCAGGGTAAAATTTGAACCCAGGTCCTCTGACTCTAAGACCAGTCTCCCTTTCCTCTATACCAACCTGCAAACCTGTAGCTGCTTCCAGTGATGTAGTAGAGGGAGAATTAAGAGGGTTTAGTCTCTAACTGGTTAGGAGCCTTGGAGAGGAGAGAAAAGCTGGAGCCTCCAGAAATAGAAGGAACCAATAAGGTGAAGAACCTTGGAGGCTGGATGAAGAGCAGTAGCACTCCCAGAAGCCTTAGGAGGAAGCTGGGCTGGAGTCATATTGAGTTTAACTAGACTGGACTCCCCTGCCTCCTGTGTTCATTCTAGCCTCTGCTCCCCTTGCCCACTCCCTCTCCCACTTACTGATGGGTAAGAATCCTTCTTAGAGATTCCTCGGAGGCTGTGACTCTCCCTGAGGATGCCTAAAGGAGGAGAGCCCTCCCAGCTAGCTTAAATGCTCAGCCTCCCCACTGATGTTCACAAAGTCAGAGAAGGGCTTTGGGAAGGCTTCCGACCCAGCTGGGCTCTCTCTGAGCCAAGCCCGGGGGCCAGGGGACCCGCCACCAGACCCAGCAGGCCCCCTACCAAGCCTGGCTCTCTCAAAGGGAGTTGGGGGAGAGGGTCCTCACCGAGGGCAAGAGGGCAGGAAGCTATTAGCCCAGAAAGAGTCCAGTTCCCTTCCCTTAGGCTCAGTAATGAATTAATCAGTATTTACTTGCTGGAAGTGACTCATGGAGTGGAACAATTAGCATAATTGCTCCCATGACTAATTGCTTCGATTACTGGGACTTCCCACTTTTGAGTCATCCCCAGGAGCTCGGAGGGCTCCACACACACACCTTTTCCAACCAGGGGTCCTGGCCCCAGTGTCCAGAGGGGGAGCCTGAGCTCGAGGAGGAATTAACAAGCAAGGGTGCTTCTGGTGCCCCCCAATTCTGCAGTCTCTCCTGGCAGAGAGCACAGAATGTCAGATCAGAAAGAGATGAACTAAATCAAGTCCTTTATTTTACAGAGGAGGAAAGGAAGCCTCAGACTGGCCCAAAGCCCCAGCTCTCCTGCTAACCAGGTCAGAGCTCTCCCCATTGAACTACCCTACCTCACACCAGGGAGGCAGGGAGGGAGGGAGGAACAGGCTAGCACTGAGAGCTGGAAGGTGACAAATTCATCAGGGCTTTGGGGGATTTCCAAATAGCATTCAGAGCACACAGACACACAGACTCACAAAGACATACTACACATACACAACCTGACAAAGACACATACGCATGTTGCATACAAACTCACATAAGCACACATATCCTCCACACACATACAAAGATGTGCACAGGCTCACAAAGAAGCCCCAAACCTCACAAAGGCCCACTGGCACGTAGACACAAATGCGGAACAAAGACTTTACAGACACACCCATAGGTGCAGACCACACAGGATTATGTGTCACATAATCACAAACAAGATACATTCTCTCAAGCATACACACTTGGAGGCACACACACCGGCTATATGGGGACATGTATTCAGTGGTGTGTTTGTGAGAGAGAGACAGAGACAGAGACAGAGAGACAGAGAAAGGGAGAGAAGAGGAGAGAGGAAAGAAAGGGAGAGAGAAAGGAAGAGGGAGGAAAAGAGAAACAGAGAGAGAGAAGAGGGGGCCAAGAGAGAGAGAGACAGGCAGACAGGAAAGAAAAGGAAGAGGGGAAGAGAGAGGAAAGAAAGGGGGAGAGAAAGGCAGAGAGAGAGGAGGAGAGAGGGAAAGAGAGAGGGAGGGGGAGGAAGAGGAAGAGAGGGACACAAGGAAGAAGAAAGGAAAAGAAGAGAGGAGACGGGTAGAAAGAGAAAAGAAAGAGACAGACAGGGAGAGAGGGAGGGAGGGAGAGAGAGAGACAGAGAGGAAGAGACAGAAACAGACAGATAGGGAAAGAGAAAGGAGAGAGAGAGAGAGAGAGAGAGAGAGAGAGAGAGAGAGAGAGAGAGAGAGAGAGAGTTGTGGGGGGAGCAGGGAAAGAAGGTATTTAACAGCTATGAGTAGCAGAGAAAAACATCAAGCCTCCTATGAATCAATCAGTCTCCACTCAGGTAGCTCTCACCTAGATACTATTAATCCCTATCCCAGTAGCCCCTGACATGACAACAGTTGCCATGACGACCATCTCCTCCATCCTAATGACTAGGAGCTGAAACTCCCCACAGAGCTGAGGAAGAGACTACGCAATAGGGAGAGATCAAGAGCCCAGGGACAGCAAGGGAGAATGAGGGACAGAGGAGAGAGACAGAGGAACAGGAAGGAAGGTCAGAAGGAAAGAGGAGGGAATGAGAACAAAAGTGGGTCAAAGGAAGAGAAGAGGGAGAAGGAGAGAGACACAAAGAGGGACACGTTTCTCCCCTCTCCTGTCCCCTGGTGAGAAATGGACAAAGGCATCAGAGAGGAAAGAGACGAGAAGGAAAGAAAGAAAGGAGGAGAAAGAGACAGAGAGAGATACAGAAGTCAAGAGGGAGCGTTGGAAGGGAGAGAAAGAGACAGAGAGAAGAAGAGCGCAGGGGAAGGAGGCAGAGAAAGAGACAGAGAGAAGAGCGCAGGGGAAGGAGGCAAAGGACAAGAAAGTCAAAGGGGTGGAAGGAGAGTGAAGACCAGGGAGTTATCCAAGGACAACAAAAGGCAAATATGGGAGAAGAGGAATGTGGGTTAGAGACAGGGGATGGTAAGGGACAGAATATGGAATGGTAAGGAGCAGAGAGAGATAAGGAGGCAGGAGGGACAAAGAGATGGAGGAGGACAGTGAGGGACAGAAGTAAGGTAGAAGATTGAAGAGGAAACAGAAACATGAAGGACCACATGTGTGACCTTGAGCAAGTCAACTCCTCCAGGCTCAGTTTCCAAATATGAAAAATGGGACTGGATGAAATGATGTCTGAGTTTCTTTCTAGTTAAAAATCTAAAATCCAAGAATATTCTGGCAGAGGGGTAGCTAGAGTAGATGGAGAAAACAGGAAAGAGAAAGAAGAGAGAGGCAGAGGTGGGAACTGAAGGAGAGAGTCAGGAAGAATTGGGAAGGAGGGAACAGAAGAGAACTGAAGAGAAGGATAGGTCACGAAGGGAAGAGCAAAGGACAGAAGGAGGGAGTGAAGACAGAAAGAGGGAAGGGATGGGGTGGATCAGGGGAGAGATGTGTATGTATGCATTTGTCTATGTGTGAAACAGAGAATTATCACACATCTTAATTTAGCCCCACACACCATCAAACACAACTAGAATAAGACAAAAGTGCCAGTGGTTTTCCAAATTCTAGTCCAAGTGTTCTTTATTCCCCAAACAAACTGTCCTTTAAGTATAAAAGGAGGAGATATGGCCAGGGACTGAGGGGAGCGGGTGGAAGGAATGGGCAATAAAAAGAGCAGAGAAAATGGAGAGCTGAGGCCAGGGGATAATCATCGGAGTGAGTCAAACTCAGATCAAGTTTCTTTGAAGGCCAAGAAAGTGAGGGATAAAAGAAAGATATGATGTCCATGCTATAAGGGATCTCAGACCATCATGACCAACTCCTACAACTTAACAAGCATCTCCTACCTGGCACTTAAAAACAATAGATTATACTTTCCAGAGTATGTCAACAAGCATTTTTAACCTTCCCTCTTAGAATTAATACTGTGTATGGTTCCAAGGCATAAGAGAGGAAAGGGCTAGGCAATGGGAGTGAAGTGAATTGCCCAGGGTCACACAGCTGGGAAGTGTATGAGGGTCAGATTTAAACCCAGGATCTCCTGTATCCAGACCTGGCTCTCTATTCACTGAGCCACCTAGCTGTCCCTAAGAGTATTAATCCAGCCTGAACCCTTATACAACACCCCCAGTGAATGGACATCCAGCCTTTACTTGGAAACCTCCAGCAATATAACTATAATTATATTGCAACATAAATGGCAGTGATAGGTGGTGTCCTTAAGCTGTTGGCTTATCCTTCTCACTACATCACAAAGTATGGATGATGTAGGTTCAGGTCCTTGAAAGGTCATCCAGTCAATCCCTTATCTCTAGACAAGATGACACCAAAACCAGGTCATAGGGCTCAGGCTTCCAGCTGCCATCAGACAGGAGGGCAGAAGCCCAGGGGATGCTGGGGTCAAGCTAAGAAGTACTGGGAAGTGTGCTTTATTCATCTAGGTCTTAGCCTAGACTCTGACTCACTGTTTAACCCTGGCCAAGTTGTTTCACTCTCTCAGAGTCTTCTCACCTGTAAAATGGGCATGATTATATTCTCACTCTCACTGGATACTTCAAAGGTCAGAATGGATGGGACATACTGGATGGGAAAACACTTGAAGTTAGATAACAGATTGGTAGTGGACTTTCTCAATGTGGTTTCATGACTTCCTTTAATAGTGAAGAGGAGGGACAAAGAAGGAGGTTGAGAATTCCATATCAGAAAGGCAAGGGGTCAAGGGATTCCAGGGTGGAAGACAGCAGTCCTTCATTGAACTGGGAAACTACAGGCAGTTCTGTGAAGGGAAGGAAGTGAGGTCCTATACCTATGCTGGTATGTATATCCATATATTTGAGAGGGCTGGTCTTCATGAGTGGGGATGATGGGAAATGGTTTGGCTCTTATCTGAGGAAGAATCGTATTGATAAGTGCCTTTCTGATATGGAATTCTCAACCTCCTTCTTTGTCCCTCCTCTTCACTATTAAAGGAAGTCATGAAACCACATTGAGAAAGTCCACTACCAATCTGTTATCTAACTTCAAGTGGACCCTCCATGTTAAACCTTAATCCTTTTATTCATTTCTGATTAATTCACCATAACTCTCCCCAGAGAACAGCTGTTCTCTCTTCTTAAGCCCCTATGCCAACCCCAGTGTCCCTTCTGTACAGATGAATTCTCCTACTTTACTAAGAATGAGGCCATCAGCAGGAATTCCTTTATCTTTGTGCCTCAAAATGCCTGCCTTCGCCCCCATTCTCTCTTCCTTTGCTCCAGTTTTTAAGGAATAAGTTGCCCAAACTAACTTCTCAACTTGCAGCCTTGATCCCATCTTTCTCTTCAATTTTCTGGTTTTTTTTTTATTAAATTAAAATGTTTTTAAACTGACACTTTCTGGCTTAGAATCAATACTGTGCATTGGTTCCAAGGCAGAAGATTGGTAATGGCTAGGCAATGGGGGTAAAGTAAGTAATTTTCCCAGGGTCACAAAGCTAGGAAGGGTCTGAGGTCAAATTTGAACACAGGACTTCCCATCTTTAGGCTACTGAATCACCTAGCTGCCCCCCTTTCCTTACACTCTCAAACTCACCTATCAATTAGCTCCTTTCCCAGTGCCTAGAAGCATGCTTAGATCTTGGCTATTCTTTATTTAAATAATAAAAAGACAAACAAACAAATAAATGGATGAATGGATGGGGGGAAGGAAGGAAGGAAGGAAGGAAGGAAGGAAGGAAGGAAGGAAGGAAGGAAGGAAGGAAGGAAGGAAGGAAGGAAGGAAGGAAGGAAGGAAGGAAGGAAGGAAGGAAGGAAGGAAGGAAGGAAGGGAGGGAGGGAGGGAGGGAGGGAGGGAGGGAGGGAGGGAGGGAGGGAGGGAGGGAGGGAGGGAGGGAGGGAGGGAGGGAGGGAGGGAGGAAGGAAGGAAGGAAGGAAGGAAGGAAGGAAGGAAGGAAGGAAGGAAGGAAGGAAGGAAGGAAGGAAGGAAGGAAGGAAGGAAGGAAGGAAGGAAGGAAGGAAGGAAGGAAGGAAGGAAGGAAGGAAGGAAGGAAGGAAGGAGCCTTTTCTTGACTCTGTCCTCCTCTCAAGCTATCATCCAACTAGGTCTCCTCCTACCTTTCACTGACAGACACCTAGACTCACTTCCTCACTCCTCACTATAACTATTCTCACCCCCATCACCATGCAAACTGGCTTCCAATCCACCAACCTAACCAAAATGCTAGGTAGTCTCCTAACTGCTAAACCCAGTGGTTTTTTCTCAGTCCTCAAACTCCTTGACCTTTCTATAGTGTTCTACTCTGTTGACCCATCTCTCCTCATGGATACTCTCACCTCCTCCCTTGGCTTCTGTGATATTATTTTCCTCTGGTTTCCCTCCTACCCATCTGAGCCCTTCTTCCCAGTCTCCTTCATGGGTTCATCCATCAACATGCAGGTGTCTCCTAATGTTTTGTCATTGGCCCTCTTCCCTCCTGTCCTTCCTCTCTCCCCTATGATGATCTCATCCCTCTCATTGCTTCAATTATCACCTTTCTGCACATGACTTTTCAATTTGTATGTCCTGCCCCCATCTCTCCCCTGGCATTTCACATCCAAGCAATTGCTGGGCATCTCCATGGAGATGTCCCACCAGCCTCTCCAACAGAACAGGCTCCAAACTGAACCCATTACTGCCAATATCCTCCCAATATGCCTCTTTCTGTTACTTGGTGATTTTGTTCAACACCAACCTCCAGGCTATCCAGCTTTCAACTTTACCCCATACACCCACAAAAACCATATTATATACCAAATCCTGTCTATTCTTCTTTACATCTCTCCTCTGCTCATTGATCCTCACATTCCCATTGCCCTGATTCAAGACCTTAACCTGTTACTTAAGGGCTCCCATGCTGAAGACAACTAAGTGGCACAGCAGATAAAGAGTGCTAAGCCTGGAATGAGAAAGATCTGAGTTCAAATGCAGTCTTTGACATTTACTAGCTGGGTAACTTTGGGCAACCCACTTAATCTCAGTCTGACTCAATTTCCTAAACTGCAAAATGAGGATAATCATACTACTTATTCCCCAGGGTTGTTATGTGGATTAAATGAAGTAATATTTATAATGTGCTTAGCACAATGCCTGGCACACAGTAGGCAATTAAATTCCTGTTTTCTTTCCTTCCAAATCTGGCTTGAATCTACTTTTTCAATCTGATTTCCCATTACTCTCTTTCATGTATTCCATGTTTCTATTCCATGGATTACACAATGTTTTCTAATCTTGACCCACAGTCACATTTTTGAGCCATCAGTAGCCTTGCCTGGAATGCACTCCATCACTTTGACCAATTAAATTTAAAAAATAATTTACATGTAATTGGAAAATCTTTAACAAAATAAAGAAAAATATATTGACCCACTTTATATTTTAACTAATCATAATATTTATACTTACTAATTATAATTACTTTATACTTACTCATTTTAATTACTAATTATCACGCTAATTATACTTACTAACATTAGTATCCTGTATGTATCTTAGTAAGGGGCTATACCATGTTTGCATCCCCAGGTCCTAGAACAATACCCCACACAGAGCCGATGCTTAAGAAATTTTTAGAAATTAATATTTTTCCCTCCCTCCCTTTCCTTCCCCTCCCAGTGTTAACAGGAAATTCGATCTGGGTTATACATGTATTATCATATATAATACATTTCCATAGTGTTCATTTTTGTAAGTGCGTAATTAAAGAAATGTTTACTGAAACAAATTGACTATACCCACAATCCAGTGTTGCCCTGGAAAGTGCAATGGTTTTAAATGAACAGCCTTGAGTCTGATTCCTAGATCCACCACTTAGTAGGTACGGACCACCTTGGGCTTTTCCTCTCTGGGCCTTGAATGAGAAGGCTGGACTAGAAGAACCCTTAAGTTCCTCTCTAGCTCTAAATCTGTAATCTTGAAAGACACACATTCTGGACATACCGTGACAGAGCAATATCCAGCCTTATACACAAACCCAAATCTGTACTGCACAGAATATATATTTATACCTATCTCCCATAAGACATCCTCCCTGCACACACATCCCACAGCCCTAATGCAAACAGAGCCACACAAAAATATGCATATCCACGTGTACAACATACATGCCTCGAGGCACTCCCAATACAAATAGAACAAATGCTCAGACTTGAACCATCTGAGCCACAACCTGATATACAAAGCCACACTTTAGCCAAATATGCGGCAAAAGCCATCAGCTTCCACAATCCCATCCCAGTCTGGGCTGGATACCCAGATCTCCTCCAGGATGGTCAGTGAGCTAACCAATATTTGTGGATGGCAGGGGAGGGGGCCCTGATGGAGAAGAAATGTTCATTTAAATAAAATAAACCTGAACAATCACATTAGGCAGGCCCATTTGCCCTTCCCCCAAAAGTGAGCCTTTGGTCCTGAAGATTAAAATCTAGGAACCCATCATCCACTCTTGAGACTAGTTGACAATTCTTCCAACCTCATATCTTAGGAGAGAGGACAGGCCAGGAACTGTGGGCCAGTCCAGGCTTCAGACACTGCTGTCTCTCAGAGCCTTCACACACACACACACACACACACACACACACACACACACACACACACACACTACAATATCCTCCCCCTACCTGTTTAGCTTAGGGTCCAAAAATCTGCCCTACCTTCAGAGGCTCAGCTCCAAGCCCCACTCCCCCAGGAAGCTTCTTTGACCACTTCCCTCATCCCATCCCATCCTGCCTTTCTCTGAACTCCTCTGCACCTCCTGGCTCTGTCCCACAATTCAGTTTGGTCCTTAATTATTCCACTTCATATGCATGCTGTGTTTCTTATCTCCCGGCAGGGGTGTGAGCTCCTGGAGAACAGAAATAGACTTCACTCCCCAGGTCTCTTGCACAGGGCTGGCTGTGCAGGGCACCTGATGGCTCCGGAACTATTTGGTGCCTGTTTCAGTCTGACCCTGCTTAAAGTGCGAAGAACCCCCCACTTGCCCCCTGGGAGGCACACAGGTGCTGAGGGAGACAAATGGAAATAATCATAACTATAGTTCTTGACCTGCAGACCCAGCTTACAAAATACTTTTATAGCATCCTCCAATTTGATCCCCAACCCAAACCTAAATAATGATGATGCTTTCTAGATATATAAAGAGCTATATATCAAAAGAGGAGAGACAGAGACAGAGGGTGGTGGGGAGAAAGAGAGAGAGAGAGAGGGAAGGGGGTGAGGGGGGAGAGAGAGAGAGAGAGACAACTCTGAAGTCTGCAAAGTGTTTTTCAAACATGGTCTCATTCGATATTCAAATCTGTGAAATGTATTCCCATTTTACAGAGGAAGAAACTAAATTAAGTAGCACTGTACCTGCTACTTAATCAAGACTGACTGAGATTCAGTAAAGTGCTAGTAGACTTTGGGGGGATAGAAATATAAGAGTGAGACAGTCCCTGACCATGGACCCCAAAATATTTGTAGCAGTACTTTTGGTAGCAGTAAGAAGCTAGAAACAAAGTAGGTGCTTATTCACTAGGGAATGGATAAATAAAGTGGAATAAAAGATTGGAACGGAATATTAATGTTCTGTAAGAAATGATAATTTTTGAATTATTTGATGAATAATTTGATGAAAATCAATAATTTGATGAAAAAAGAGAAGTCTGGGAAGAGCTATCTGAACTGATGCTGAGAAAAATAAAAAGAACCAAGAACACTCCCTGCACAATGACCACAGCAATGTCAACAGAAAGAACAATGGAAATGGAAATCTGTGAAATTGGTCTTCACTTGGTCCCAAAGAAGAGATTTGATCCGCTCTTAAGATCCTTTTTTCTTTATTGAAGTGGGGGACCATTTCATGCACACTCCTCATTTTACAGAGAAAGAAACTGAGGCATAGAAATTGTGCCACTTAACTGCCTAAAGATGGGAAGTCCTGGGTTCAAATGTGATCTCAGACCCTTCCTAGCTTTGTAACCCTGGGAAAATCGCTTACTTAACCCCCATTATTTCCTTTTTATCCTGTAACAGTTTGTTGCGGGTGCAAAGAGTCAGATGTGACTGAAAAAATGAACAACAAACTATACAGGCTAAAAAGGAAATAATTCATAGGGGGAAGGCAATAGAATTAAATGGGGAGATTCAAATAAGATAATCTATGTAAGTTATTTTGCAAGCCAAAGACTTAGATATTGTTATTATTGTTGTTATTCAGCTGTTTCTAACTTTTCATGACCCCATTGGGGTTTTCTTGGCAAAGACACTGGAGGGATTTGCCATTTCCTTCACCAGCTCATTTGACAGATGAGGAAACTGAGGCTCAGAGAGACTAGTAACTGGCAAAAATGAAATTTTAACTCCAATCCTGACTCCTCAACAAATGCTCCTTCCCCTGTATCACAAGTATTATTGTTGTTGTCATTATCATTATTATGTGAAATATTGGCTGTTAAAATCCTTTAGAAAAGCTTTAAAAAGATACCCAAATTAGAGGAGATGGTGCCCCTGTGCCCTAAGTCCTTTGCAAGGACCCTCAATTTTGAGTTGGAAAGGACCTTATAAATGTAGTGCTACCCCCCTCAATTTACAGAGAGACAAATAAGGATTTATTTACAAAAAGAGAATTTACAGAAATTTATTTACAGAAAGTATATTCAGGAACCCACTGAGATGGGGTATTTTCTCCAAGGTCACCTACATCTTAGACAGCAGAGGTGGGATTTGAACTGAAGTTCTCTGCCTCCACACTCAATCTCTCTGCCTCTGTCACATACAAAACCCTTCTATAGACACAGACTCATAGGAGAAACACTGAGACCATCTCATGCACCCCCCTCATTTTACAAAGAAAGAAACTGAGGCATAGAGTGTGTGACACATTAAATCCGCAGGAGGTCTAAGACTGGAATCCACAAAGCCCTCACTACCTGCCCCAGGTTTTCCCACTCCATCCCAGGCACACCTAATACACAGGTACCTTTGGGCTGATGCTGTGATGGGGCAGAGGCAGAGAGGCCAGACCACAGACATCCCCAGTGTCCTCCAGCCCACACAGCCAGGCAGCCTTGAGCCAGCTGAGGTCAGCTGCTGGGGACCAACAATGGAAATGAGGGTGCCCCCCTCCACTCCCTTCCCCAACAAGGCTGCCATCCTGTCTCTCTGCTCTCTCTGCCCTCTTGGCCCCAGTTTCTGCTCCTACTGACCTCTCAGTCTGACTCAGCCTCCATCCGGGGCCATAAAAGAGCTTCTGCTCAGCCCTGACAGCCCAACAATGAATGAGGACGCCGAACACATCCCCAATGCGCACAGATGCCCAAACACACTCCCTTCTAACACATCCATGTTCCAGCAGACAAATGCATCAGGCCATCCGGGAGGAAGCAGGTAGAGGCAGAAAGAGCTCTGGGGTCTGAGTTCTAAACCCACACTTACTACCTGTGCCCTTTTGGCCAAGGCTCCGAACCTCCATTGCCTAGCCCTGACTGCTCTTCTGCCTTAGAACTGACACTTAGTATGGATTCTAAGACCGAAGGGAAGGATTTTTTTTAAGAATAAAAGGACATATCTGGACTCAGAGAAATCCAGTGTAACCCCAGTTAGACTAGATAAAGAATTATCTTTATGATATATATAGAATACATATTATAACTATAATAACCCATTAGATTAGACAAAGAATTGTCTTTATAATACATTTATACATACACTATATATGTTATATATACATATTGTTATATTTTGAAAATGTATTTCATTTTTGTTTTATATTTTTATTTTAAATGTTATATATTTTTATTTTAAATGTTATATATTCATATATTATATATTTATATTAATATTATCTAACTGGGGTTATAGATTTTATTGTGTATTGTATATTAATATATAATATATTTATAATAACCCTAGTTAATTCTGACCTGGAAATTTATAAGCTATATGACCTGGGGTAAGCCCCTTCTTTCTGGGATTCAGGATCCTCACCCTCTATAAAATGAGGTGGTTACATGGTCAGATTAGAGTCTTTCTAAGGTCCCTTTCCATGTCTAAATGAAGGACTAGTGATTAAAGTGCTGTGCCTAATGTCAGAAAGACCTGAGTTCAAATCAGATCTCAAGACACTTAATAGCTGTGTGGCTCTGAGCAAGTCACTTAATCCTTGTTGTCTTGGTTTCCTCCTCTGCAAAATGGGAGTAATAATAGCCCCTACCTCCCAGGGTTGTGATAAAGATGAAATGCAAAGCACAATGCACAGCACACAGTAGGTGCTAAATAAATGTTAGTTGTCATCATTGTTAATTTTGTTATTGTTATATATTATATATAATATACCTAATAACATATATTTTATCATGTGTTATAAATATATATCTAATATATTATTATTTATATTTTATAATTATACATAATATCTCTAATAACATTTATTTTGTTATATATTATAATTATATATAGTTATCTAATATGTTATTTATATTATGCATCATATAATTCTATATACTATATCTAATAGTAATATATTATTAATATGGATCCTAAAACTTCCCTGTATCTCCCACACTCTTGGCAGGCAGCTCCCAGTCCTCCTCAGCCTCCCTCTCTCAGCCAGGGTGGCCTTCACCCTCTTTCCCTGGCTCCCTCCTCGCACCCTGGACCTCCTTTCAGCTCCCTGGCACCTGCTTGGCCCCACACTTCTCTCCCCTCTCCCAAGGCCCAATAAAACACAATCTGCCGTCACTGCCAAGGAGGCTAGAGGGGTTCCCATGGGCCTCTAGGCCTGGCAGTCCCCATGGCAACCCCACAGGACCTCCAAGCAATGCCCCCTCCCGACCCCTGAGCTCCATGACTGCCCGGGCAAGCAAGGCAAGACTGGCACAGAAGAACGAGGGCACATCCCAAGCAGATGGAGGGATGGAGGGGAGGGTGCAAAATCTCCTCCTGAGCAACAGGACTGGGGAGTCTGGAAGCCATTGGATGGGGGGACCTCTGGCTGCCTTCGTGCAGTTGGGGTCCCAGGGGGAGGCTCAAGGGTCCTCCGGGGGTTCCTATTGGAAGAGACTAATATTGGGCCAGAAGAGCTAGAGTAGAAAGACTCCTGGAATTGCAAGGAGAGGGGTCTTGGGCTCTTCCCCTCAGTTTCCTCAGCTATAAAACGGGGACAATAACCCTCACAGAACCTGCCTCACAGGAAGGATTAAATGAGTTTCTGTAGGCAAAGGGCTTTGAAAACCCTAAAGGGGCTCCAGAAATGTCAATGGTTGCTTTTAATAATATTATTTTTGGTCCAGGCTTGGGAGTTCATTGGTCCAAGGAGGAAACTCCCTCTGGGCAAGCAGATCAGTATCCATTCTGAAATTTATTTTCTTAAAGAACAAATTAAATAAAAATCCCCAATTAAAGACTAAATTGGAAATCCTAGAAATCAAAGGAAAATTTTAATAAAATTGAAAGTAAAAGAAGTAATGGACTAATAAGTAAGACTAGGGCTGAGGTGAAAAAAAAAACAGCCAATAAAATAGATAAAGTATTGAGCAATTTGATAAAAAAAAAAGAAGAAGAATGAAGTTTATTTTCTCAGAGAGTGGCCCAGAGTAATGAGTGAGTCAGTGACTGGCTCAGGATCCTACAGTCAGGATGGCCACAATTTCATGGGGTCAAGGATTATTCTCCTCCTCTTTCATCTGGGAAACGGAGACCCTAAAGCCAGAGATTTGTCCAAGATCAGGTAGGGGAATGAGAGAGTCCAGGGGAAGAGTGAGAGCCAGGAGGGGGGGAGGGGAAATAAAACCTCATTATTGCCCCTGGTCTGAGACCAGGAGCCAGGCACCCTCTCCCCAGAGCCCAGGACCCCTGCCCAGAGCTAATCCCGCCACAAACACTCAGAATAAAATCGAGTGTAATTAATTAATTCTGTTGAGCTTTCTTTCCCTAAATTAGCCAGACCACAGAGTCACCCCCTGGGGCCAGAGCTATGAGGTACCAGCCTGGTCTGTCCCAAGCCCCCCTGGGGATGCTGCCCGTGCCACAGGCAGGCAATGGGCACTGCCCCGCGTGGCCATCCCTAGGAAACTGGCCGCTCCAGCCGAGCCAGAGACCAATGGTGAAATGGAGAAATGGAGGCCCAGAGAGGTTGGGTTATTCCCTGCCACCTCCCTGGGCATTGTCAGCAGGTTGCCTATGCTGCAGTCATTTGGGGTGATGACAAGGGAGCCCCAGGCTCAGCCTCCCAGACCCAGACACACCAGAAGCAGCTGCCACGGCTACCCCTCACCCATCCCTCTGGTGGGAACACAGTGCCCTGCACGCTCATCGACTCCATCCCAGAGACCCTAAACGGAGCCACAAGAATGTGCCCGCTTATTGCCAGGCTCCCCGGGGAAGTGAGCCCCAGCCTGGGCTCTCCTGGCCTCTGGCAGGAGCCAGAGGCCGAGCAGGAAATGAGTCTGTGGGGCTGACCCCCTGGGAGTACCCAGCTGGGACAGCCTTGGAGGAGGAAGGCAGGGAGGAAGACAGGAGATGTTGTATCCAGTATTCCTTACCACTCTCTCTGTCCTGTCCCCCCAATCTTTGTGAATGGAGAGGGGATAAGGGGTGTAAATGAGCCACTGAAGGGGCTGATTCTCAGTACAGATGCTGGCGTTCCCTGGTCTGGGGAGCCCCTGGGGTCTCGATATCTGAAAAAAGAGCCCCAGAGAGAAGGGGGGAAAAGTCACCAAAATCCCACCCCGGGGGGAGCCATGGAGAGGGAAGATGGGGTGTAAGTGAGCCCCTGAAGGGGGAATGGAAGCTGAAGACTGGTTCCAAGGTTTCCTGATCTGGTTGGCCCTGGGGTCCCGATATCTGAGAAAAGAAGGGTCCATGGGGGAAAAAATCACCAAGATTCCACAAGAAGGAGCTACAGTAAGAGAAGAGGGGGATGTGAGTGAGCCCCATAAGGGGCTGCTGCTCAGGATGGAGGCTAAGAGCCAGCTCCAACATTCCCTGATCTGGGTAGCCCATGGGGCTGAGAAAAGAAGGGTCCCTGGGAAAAGAGGGGGAGTCACAAAGATCCCACTGAGGGGAGCCACAGGAAGGGGGAAAAGAGGTATAAGTGAACCCCTGAAGGGGAATGAAGACTGAGGGTTGGCTCGTATCTGAGAAAAGAAGAGCTCCCTGAGAAAAGGGGAAACAGTCACCAAGATCCCCACCGTTGGGGGAGCCAAGGGGAGACAGAGAAAGTGGTTCGAGGAACAGCCCCAGCCAGGACTTGGCAGGAACCTCCCGAGGCTCAGCTGACCCCGACAGACCACTCTTCTGTTCTGGGCAGTTTCCATACAGATACACACACTGTTTTCTCCTCTTCTGGCTTCCCCTTGGGCTCAGATAACAGAAAACACTTCTCTGGGCTGTGCTCGCTGCTCAGAGAGGAAAGCCGAGAGCATTTCCCAGAGTGGCTCCAAGTCCATCCTGGTAACACTATCTCCATTACCGCTAAGCCCCCCTCACCGAGGCTTTTATCCGGATTACTCCATCACCACCACCTGCATCTCCACGAGCACTGCCTGGGTCCTAATCACAGAATCCTCGTCCTCTGCCGGAACCATCCACAGAAGCAGCCAGCAACAGGGGAGAGGGAAAAACCACGGTCTCCACATGCCTTCCCCTGACCCTCTGACTTAGTGTCCATCCTGGGTCAGGGAAACAGCGAGGGCTCCTCAATCGGGGCAAAATGACTTGTCCAGAGTCACACAGCTGGGACATGTCTGAGGCCAGATTTAAACCCAGGGTCCTCCAGAATCCCAGCCTGGAGCCCTATCCACAGTGCTACCTAGCTGCCCCAATAATGGCCCCAGAGTCCCCCTTGGCTTCTTCCTCCCAGATCTTCCAAGAAGAAATGAGTTCCTGGGGGGGCTCCAATGCATCTCTACCCACCCCTCAAAGTTCAGCTCTGAAACAGCCCCAGCCCTGGGGATAAATGAATGAAGGGAGGGGAACAGGAGACCAATAAAGAGCTCTACTCATCTCAAAACCAAGCAAGGAGTCTTTGAAGGTCAGGGAAGAGGGATTTCTAAAGGATTGGAGAAAGCAGGGCAGGCTTCCTGGAACAGGTAAGATTTGAGCCAGTGGAGGATTTGGATAGACAGGCCAGATGGAAGAAGGGGGAGGTGGGGAGAACAGGACAGAAGAGTATCCATCCCCATCTGGCTGGAGCAGGGAGGGGATGGAACACAGAATCTGCCAACCACCCTGCAATTCCCATTTTCTTCCTGGTCAAGCTCCCGTAGATTGAATGACAAAGAGGTCTCCTGACTATGGACTAAGATAAGCCCTCTCAGTGATGGTCATCCCTTTCTCTTCTATCATCTCTTCCTCTTCTATCTCTGACACATCTTTCCCTCATCCTAGAACCACACTTATCTCCCCAATCCTGAAATAAATTCTCTTGACCCTTTCAGACCAGCTAGCTCTTCCTTCTCTCTCTTCCTCTGCTGATCCCAAAGAGGCTGTCTCTTTCCCTTCTTCCCCAACCCATCTCTATCCAGTTTCCACTTCTATCACTCAACTGCTCTCAATGGGTCACCAATGAGTCCCTAATTGGCAAATCCAGAAGCTTTTTTTTTTCCCAGTCCTTTTCCTCCTTGATCTCTGTGACTTCTCCTGCTGGGGACCATCCCATCCTAGAAGATACTCTCTCCTGCAATCAGTCAATCAATCAACAGGTAATCACTTATTGATGAAGTGCTTTCTATGAACCAGACAATGTGTTGAAGATAAAAAGGTTCAAATCTGGACTCAGATGCTTCCTTGTTGGGTGACCCTGGACAAGTCACTTTACCCCGATTGCCTAATCCTTGCCACTCTTCTGTCTTAGAATTGATACTAAGACAGAAGGGAAGGGTTTAAAAAATAATAGTAATTCTCAACCTATTCAACACCCAGATGTAGATGGGGGATCATAGATTTAGAGATATGGAAGTCAGTCCAGCTCTTCCATTTTACAGCTGAGGCAACTAAGGCCCAGAGTGGTTGTAACTGATCCACTTCATGCAAACAGTAAATCAAAAAATCAGAATTTGAACTCAAGTTCTTTGATTTTAAAACCAGAATTTTTTCACTGTACCATGCATTTCCCTGAGGAACTGACCATAGCTCTTCTATTCTCTTAAAATCCCAATTTTCATCTCTTATATGGTGACAAAATCAACATCTCAAGACCAACCTTACTTCCTTCTTCCTCTCTTTCCTCCTTCCCTCCTCCCTCCCTCCATCCTTCCTTTCTTCCTTCTTTGTTTCTTTTTCTTAAACCCTTACCTTCTGTCCTCATATCAATCCTAAGACACAAGAGTGGCAAGGGCTAAAAAATTAGGGTTAAGTAAATTGCCCTGAGTCACACAGCTAGGAAGTATCTGAGATTTGAACCCAAGTTCTACCAACTCCAAACCAGGCCCTCTATTCACTGTGCTACCTACCTGTCCCAGCCCTAACTTTTCAGATGAACTTGAATCTTACATCTCTCACCACTCACGGAATATCGCCCCTCTGGCGTCCCACCAGCAATTCAAAATCCTGCCTCGAAGCAACACAATGATCCAGGACAGTTCTGAGGGTCTTGTGACAAAGAATGCTGTCCGCTCCAGAGAAAGAACTGTGGGAGTCAGATGCACATCAAAACAGACTATCCATCATATTAGTTTATGTACCCTTTTATTTGGGGCTTTTGATTTTATATGAGTATCCTCTTACAACAATATGGAAGTATGTTTTACATGATAATTATACATGGATTACCCAGATCAAATTGCTTGCCAGCTCTGGGAGGAGCAAGGAGGGAACAGAGACCATTTGGATCTTAAAATTTCAGAAAATGAATGTTGAAAATTGTTATTATATGTAATTGGGGAAATAAAGTAGCTTTTGAATAAAGAAAAAAAAAGGAGTTTACTCTCATTCCTCCAAAGCAGCCCCTCCTTTTGACTTCAGGACTTCCATGTGTGACCCTGACTTTCATCCAGGCTTACATGATCAAGACTTTTGTCTTCAACTCTCCTCTCCCAGACTTCTCATACCCAAACCCTGCCAACCCCACTTCCATAACCCCTGTCATACACATCCCTTCATTGCCTGTCCCACTGTCACCACCCTAGGACAGTAGGGCTACCACCCTCACTACCAAGCTCCACTAATCTAACAGCTAATTAACGAACTTACAAACCTTAAAGTCCTGTGTAAATGTTAGCTATTACTAAATTAGTAGAGACTCTCCTGGTTCTGACCTTCTCTGTTCTAAGATCCCTCTTGGGTTCTAAGGTCTCCATCTGTAACATTTTATGTCCTAAAGTCTGTTCCAGCTATGACATTCTTAGTTGTACATTTCTATCCAGCTCTGACATTCTCTGTTCTAAGGTCTCTCCCAGCTCTTACATTCTCTGTTCTAAGGTCTCTCCCAGCTCTGACATTCTCTGTTCTAAGGTCTCTCCCAGCTCTGACATTCTCTGTTCTAAGGTATCTCCCAGCTCTGACATTCCCTGTTCTAAGCTCTCTCCCAGCTCTGACATTCCCTGTTCTAAGGTCTCTCCCAGCTCTGACATTCTCTGTTCTAAGGTCTCTCCCAGCTCTGACAGTCTCTATTCTAAGGTCTCTCCCAGCTCTGACATTCTCTGTTCTAAGGTCTCTCCCAGCTCTGACATTCTCTGTTCTAAGGTCTCTCCCAGCTCTGACATTCCCTCTTCTAAGGTCTCTCCCAGCTCTGACAGTCTCTATTCTAAGGTCTCTCCCAGCTCTGACATTCTCTGTTCTAAGGTCTCTCCCAGCTCTGACATTCTCTGTTCTAAGGTCTCTCCCAGCTCTGACATTCCCTCTTCTAAGGTCTCTCCCAGCTCTGACAGTCTCTGTTCTAAGCTCTCTCCCAGCACTGACATTCTCTGTTCTAAGGTCTCTCCCAGCTCTGGCATTCTCTGTTCTAAGGTCTCTCCTAGCTCTGACATTCTGTGTTCTAAGGTCTCTCCCAGCTCTGGCATTCTCTGTTCTAAGGTCTCTCCTAGCCCTGACATTCTCTGTTCTAAGGTCTCCCCCAGCTCTGACATTCTCTGTTCTAAGGTCTCCCCCAGCTCTGACAGTCTCTGTTCTAAGGTCTCTCCCAGCTCTGACATTCTCTGTTCTAAGGTCTCTCCCAGCTCTGACATTCCCTCTTCTAAGGTCTCTCCCAGCTCTGACATTCTCTGTTCTAAGCTCTCTCCCAGCACTGACATTCTCTGTTCTAAGGTGTCTCCCAGCTCTGGCATTCTCTGTTCTAAGGTCTCTCCTAGCTCTGACAGTCTCTGTTCTAAGCTCTCTCCCAGCTCTGACATTCTCTGTTCTAAGGTCTCTCCCAGCTCTGACATTCCCTGTTCTAAGGTCTCTCCCAGCTCTGACATTCTCTGTTTTAAGGTCTCTCCCAGCTCTGACATTCTCTGTTCTAAGCTCCCTCCCAGCTCTGACATTCTCTGTTCTAAGGACTCTCCCAGCTCTGACATTCCCTGTTCTAAGGTCTCTCCCAGCTCTGACATTCTCTGTGCTAAGGACTCTCCTAGCACTGACATTCTCTGTTCTAAGGTCTCTCCCAGCTCTGTCATCCCACTGTACACAGACCCTTTGAGCTCCTGATATCTGAGTCTCTGACTTTCACTGAGTAGCAAAGAAGAGGGAGCTTGCAGGCTCTAGGGGTGAGAGGTTAGAAATGAGCAGAGAGGCGTTGGGAAATTGTATATATGAATATGCAAATCTGATGCAAATAAGCCTGCTGAGTCAACAGCTGCAGCCCTCTCTGACATGGCTGGTCCAGCTCAGAGTCTAATAGGGAGCAGAGAATAGACTGTGAGAACAGAAATGGAGCCCAAGGAAGGCCAGGGAAACAAGGGCTTTCTGTCCCTTGCCCTTGGGAGGCATAGGACCTCACACACACAATGATACCTCCTACCCACCCCAAGGGAAAAGGGAAGCCACCACCCTCATCAGAAATCTGGCAGATGGAAAAACAGTGCTAACTGGGGCTCTGATGCCCCCACCAGAGCAAAAGGCCTCTCCCCCATGCTTCCCATCCATGATTCTCCCTCCCCCATCACCTGGTGGTGTCATGGTGGCCACAGTAGGGAAAATCTGGATCAAACTTCAAAGACCAATGAGTTGCTGACTTGTCACCACCTCAGTTTCCTCATCTGTAAAATCATGGGATTGAACTTGATGGCCAATAAGATCCTTTCCAGCTATGGAAGATCTATGATCCCCCATTATAAACACTCTGTCAATCACTGCAAGGGTCCTGGAGACCAATGGAGTCCCCCTCCCCGGGGTCCCCCAGAAGAACCCTCCTCAATCCTCCTTCCCACCTCCATCACTCTCCTCTCTCCAAAGCATCACACTACAGCTGCCAAAGGGATTTTCTTAAAACACAGGTCTGACTGTGTCCCTCTCCTACTCAGGGAACCTCAGTGGCTCCCTATCACCTCTAATACAAAGTATAAACTCTTTTGTTTTCGTTGGGTTCGTTTGAAAGCCCTTCAAAACCTGGCTCCGGCTTCCAAAATTCAGTCATTTTAAAAAAATCTTTACCTTCTGTCTTACAGTAAGGGCTGGGCAATTCGGTCACCCAGCTAGGAAAGTGTCTGAGGCCACATTTGAACCCAGAGCTTCCCATCTCCAGGTCTGATGGTCTTTCCACTGAACCACCTAGTTGCCCTTTTAAAAAATCAATCCTGAGTGTATGTATGATTTTATTTGGGGTTTTTGGTTTCATATGAGTGTGCTCTTACAATAATGACCAATATGGAAGTCTGTTCTGCATGATAAAAAAAATAAATTAAAATAAAATAAATACTGAGTATTGGTTCCAAGAGAAAAGAGAGTTAAGGGCTAGGCAATGAGGGTTAAGTGACTTGCCCAGGGTACCCAACAAGGAAGCATCTGAGACCAGAAAATAGACTTTTTAAAAAAATTAAACCCTTAACTTCCTTCTTAGAATCAATACTGTGCATTGGTTCCAAGGCAAAAGAAGGGTAAGGGCTCTAGGCAAAGGGGGTAAAGTGACTTGCCCAGGGCCACCCAGCTAGGAAGTGTCTGAGGGCAGATTTGAATCCAGAACCTCCCATCTCTAAACCTGGCTCTCTACTCCATTTCCTTCTTCCTAAATTTTATCCCATTGCATAACTCTATGGTTCCAACAAAATGGACTTCCAATTTGGTCCTCCTAACCTTATCTCCCATCTCTCCTTCTTTGACTAAAAGCAGGGACTGTGTTCTTGATTTTCTTTGTATACTCTGAGATCAGGACAGGAGCTAGCACACAGCTGGTGCGTAATAATAATAAATAATACAATAATAATAGTTATCATTTATACAGGACCTACTACTAAGTGCCAGGAACTGTGTTAAAGAAGAAAGAAACTGGGGGCAGCTAGGTGGCTCAGTGGATTAAGTCAGATGTGGAGATGGGAGGTCCTGGGTTCAAATATGGCCTCAGGACTTCCTGGCTGTGTGACCCTGGGCAAGTCACTTCACCTCCATTGCCTATCCTCTACTGTTCTTCTGTCTTAGAATCAATTTTAGGATGGAAGACAAGGGTTTGAAAAACAAAAGGAAAAAAAATGAAGTGCTCATTTGAGCATTCCAGATATGGAGGCAGATGGGGGACTGGGAGGATGCTTACACCAAAAGAGAAGATGAAGGCATGGGGAATAATCTTACAAGAGTTTTAGAACCAAGATCCATCATGACTCAAACCCACAACCAATGGCCAAAGGCCAGGCAGGAGCTTCATCCCTAAGGACAGCCTCGGACAGTCAGGGATGGCTCTCACACCTCAGTTTCCTCCACTGGCCCTGAGCCCATCATCAGCTGAGAATTTATCCAAACCCTCTCTGTGCTTGGCCTCTCAAGGCTAATCCTCGATCGGTCCAAGAAGGATAGATTGGCATCCATCCCACGGTGAGCCGAGCTCTTCATTTCACTGGATGGGGCAGGAGACACCTGGATGGAGGTCATGAAATGGTGTAGACAGTCACTGTCCTTCCTTTGAGCTCAGTTTCTCCAGCTGTAACATGGGAATAAACCATCTGGAGGGTTTTGTTCTTGGCATCATTTCTTATTGTCCTTGGATACGAGGAAGGCCGGGTGAGGCATTATCTGAGCCCAGGACCCACATCCCCAAAGGGGAAATAAATGCCCATTGGGCCAGGCTCTCTCCCGGACCATCCACTTGAACTTCTCTCAGCCTCAGTTTCTTTTTCTGTAAAATGGGGGGTTTGGAATCCCACAGCCATTGAGGGTCCAAAGCAGGATTGAACTCGGGTCTTCCACGTCTCTCTCTGATCACTCTGCTGAAGATCTTCACAAGAAGCCTAGGCGACTCCTTCTTAGGCACATCGCGTGAGAATCTTGGGAAGGGTCAGACTAGATGGCCCCTGAGGTCCCCTCACCCCCTTCGAGATGCTTTGATTCTGGGAAAATTGGTCCTGAGCCCAAGGCAGGAATGCCAAGCCACCACAAAGTCTCTCTGTTTCCCGTTTCTGCTGAAGCCTGACCGAAGCCCACGCCATCTCCTGAGGCCACCCAGACCCAGATCATCCCAACCACAGGCATGAGGATGTGCTGTTGCTCCCCCATGACAGCCACAGTCAGGAGGAGCCCAGGCCCTCTATGTCCTCATGGGCCAGGGCTTTGGTCAGTGCCTCACTCTTGGCGGAGGCCAGGCAGGAGAGGAAGTAGAAACTGGACCAGAAAGACCTGTCTTGAGGAAACAGACCTGAGGGGAAAAGAAAGGTGTCACTGCCCCGGATTCTCCTTCCCCTTCTCTCTCCCTTTGCTGGGGAAAGTCCTTCAAGGGAAAGGGCACAAGAACAGCTCCCAAACAGAAGGCAGAAAATTCTGGGGTGCCATAACCCAGACCTAAGATCTAAAGCCTCTCTGGGTCTCAGTTTATCCACCTAATAAAATGGGCAAAACATTGTTCTTCTTGTAGTCCCATTAAAGGAAGCAAACCAATGGGATAAAAAAAATTCCAGGCATTCAGGAGATCCCCAGGCAAGTCTCTAATTCCTAGTCTCCAGGCCAGCTCTTTTTAGGAAAAAAAAAAAAGTTAAACCCTTACTTTCTGCCTGAGCAACAAATCTAAGACAGAAGAAAGGGCTAGGCAATTGGGATTAAGTGATTTGCCCAAAGTCACACAGCTAGGAAATTTATGAGGCTAGATTTGAACCTAGATTCTTCCAGGCCTAGCTTTCAGGCTACTGAGTCACCAAGCTGCCCCTCCAGTTCCTTTTTAAGAGCCCCTGAAGAATATATCAAAGGGGAGAAGAGAATTCTAGATTTGGAATCAGTAGGACTTGGGTTCAAGTGTCACCTCCTACACATACTAGCCATGGGCAAATCATCTAAATTCAAAGAGCCTCAGTTTCTGTAGTTGTAAAATGGGGACAAAGACACTCATAGTCTCTACTACAAAGGGCTTTTAGTAAGGTTCAGGTGTGAAATTTTTTGTAAACCCTTTTTTGCAAGCTTTAGAATATTATGGAAACACCAGTCAGTCGTTATCACTTGGCAGGATTTTTGGCAAACGCCAATTGAGATAATCGCTATGAAAGTAGCACTTGGGAAAATTGGATCCTGGGGCTGGAGCTGGAAGGAATCTCAGAGCCAGCTAGTGCAGGGCCCTCATTTAACAGATAAGAAAACTGAGGCACAGAGCACATGATGAGATTATAAATCTAGAGCCAAAAGAGACCATCTAGACCATTTTACACAGGATGAAACTGAGATCCAGGGAGGTACAAAACAGTTAGTGACAAAGGCGGCATTTGAATCCTGGACCTCTGACACCAAATCCAGCTTTATTTCCATTGCTCCATGTTATAGCTTATGAAGTGTTGCTATTATCATTATTCCTACTTGTCTTTTAGAAGCTTTAAAACACTATGTCAATATAACTTATAATGATGACCTTGCTCAGTTGTCTATTCCAGAGATGGCCTTTCCCGGTTCTCCTTGCCTCCAGTTTATCACACTCATGTCTTGATTGATGGTAGTTGTTTGCATGTTGGCTCCCCCTTTAGACTGTGAGCTCCTCAATAGGAGGAGCAGAGACCATCTTTTCCCTTTCTTTAGATCCTCAGTGTTTAGCACAGTGCCCAGCACATAGCAGGTGCTCAATAAATGCTTGCCAACTTAAATTAGTGACTGCTATAATAGGAAGTCCTCTCCAGCCTCTGAATTCTGTCCAGCTGCCCCTTCAGTCCATTTTTTTTCTCATCTCTGTGCTCTGAATGACCCATGCCAGGCAGGAAGGAAGGGGTTCTCCACTGGGCCATACAGCCTTTCACTTTCAGGAACCAATCAACTCTCACTCCATTTCTCGTGAAAAACGGACAACTTCCCCTCTGCCTTGTGCCACAAACCCTGCTCTCTGCTTCTGTAGGGTTACCCCACCCACTCCTACCAACCTCTATCCAGGCTGCTACTCAGCAACCATTCCCAAAGTACACTTTTGCTTTCTGTTCTCAACTCAAAGGCCCATCTGCCCCAAGGTTACTGCTCTGAACATGAGCTGCTGGGCCTTTGTCTGGAAAGGTGATCGGGTCATTCTTGTCAGTCTCCAAAAGGTAAAAAGCCTAGAAGCCAACTCAGAGTCCGCACACATGCACACACACAGAGACACCAGCCTCCTGGCACAGCCACAGAATACAGAATGTCAGAGCCAGGAAGACCCTTAGAACAGAGAATGTCAGAGCTGAAAGGGGTCTTAGAACAGAGAATGTCAGAGCTAGATGAGAACCTAGAACCTGTTAGAGCTAGAAGGGGTCCTAGAACCCATGTTGGGGCTGGAAGAATCTTAGAAAAGAGAGCATCAGAGCAAAAAGAGGACCTAGAACCTACTAGAACTGGAAGGGGTCCTAGAACAGAGAATTTCAGCGCTGAGAGGAATTCTTAGAACAAAGAATGTCAGAGCTAGGAGGAATTTTAGAACCCAAAATTTCAGAGCTAGAAAAGAACCTAGAATGTATTAGAGCTACAAGGGGTCCTAGAACACAGAATGTGAGAGCTGGGATGAATCTTAGAACAGAGAATGTCAAAGATGGAAGAGAATCTAGAACCTGTTAGAGCTAGAAGGAATCCTAGAACACAGAATGTCAGGGCTGGGAAGAATATTAGAACAGAGAATGTCAAAGATAGAAGATAATCTAGAACCTGCTAGAGCTAGAAGGAGTCCTAGAACACAGAATGTCAGGACTGGGAGGAATCTTAGAACAGAGAATGTCAAAGATGAAAGAGAATCTAGAACATGCTAGAGCTAGAAGGAATCCTAGAACACAGAATGTCAGGGATGGGAAGAATATTAGAACAAAGAATGTCAGAGCTGGGAGGAATTTTGGAACAGAGAATGTCAAAGATGGAAGATAATCTAGAACCTGCTAGAGCTAGAAGGAGTCCTAGAACATAAGATGTCAGGACTGGGAGGAATCTTAGAACAGAGGATGTCAAAGATGGAAGAGAACCTAGAACCTGCTAGGGCTAGAAGGGGTCCTAGAACACAGAATGGCAGGGCTGGGAAGAACTTTAGGAGATGGGAAATAGAAGATCAGAAAAGGAAGAGGCCTTAGAACATAGAATCTTAGAGCTGGGAAAGGCCTTGGAAATAGATGTCTAGTCCTACTCTCTGTGAAGCTGAGGAAAGTGAGAACATGAAGAAGGAAATGATTTGCCCAAGGTCAGAACACGGAATTCATATAGCCTAGAACCTAGGTCTTCTGTCTTCCAATCCACAGATTCTCTCACTGCAGGATACTTCCTCTGAGCACCCAAAAGTGACTCCCCCAACAGCTCCCTGCCTTCAGACCAGAACTACACAAGATTAAAGAGGAATGCCTACTCTCTTTTTTGGAGAGTTCTCGAGGAAGGGCTTGGAGTACTACCTTGGAATCAAGAAATCTGGGGTGGAATCTTTCCTCTGAAGCCTGAAAAGTAAACCTCAGGCAAGATAGGTAAGGCTCCAGGCCCAGCACTCTATCCCCTGCCCCTCTTAGCTACTCCAGTGTTTTGATCTAAAATACATAGGGTTACTAAGTCTATTATATTTAAATAGACTTATCAAAAGTTTAAAAGCTCCCTAGTTCACATAGCCCCTAAAATCTATCCATGGACCTATGGAAGTTCATGAATCCATATTAGGAATCCTCTGATATAGTCCAACCCCTTTATTTTACAGATAAGGAAATTGAGGCTTAAAAGACAAATGAGTGGCATGCCTGAGAGCCCAGGTCTCCCAGACCTAAAGAATCTCCTAAAGGGGATTCATGCCTCCCTCAGAGTGTTAGAGCGAAGGTCACCAGAGAGGACATACACTCCATGGAATACAGACCTCAGCAATTATCCAGTCCTGGGATTAGATTATCCAGAACATGGGATTAAATTTCAAGGGAATCAGGAACTTGCATCTAACTGAAATTTAGCATTTCCTTCAATCACGAAGGTAGGCACCAAACATAATTCTAAGAAGGACTCTGCCAGGCTGCCAAAAGGGTCTATGAGATATACATGCCCCCCAAAGAAATAACCCCTAGATTCTAGTCCAATGCCCTCATTTTATGGATAAAGAAACTGAGGCTTGGAGCCTAAGGTCACCCAGAAGTGGTGGATAGAGGATTTGAACCCAAGTCTTCTTACCTCCTCAGGCAGCTAGGTGACACCAAAGGGCATAGGGCATTGGGTCAAGAGCCAAGAAGACTCATCTTCATAAATTCAAATCTAGGCTCAGACAAATGTCTGAAATTTACTAGAATCTGGGCAAGTCACTTAACTCTGTTTGCCTCAGTTTTCTTATGTGTCAAATGAGCTGGAAATATCAAACACTCCAGTATCTTTGCCAAAAAAAACCCAAATGGGATCATGGTCAGACAGAACTGAATGATGAAACAACCTCTAATTTTAGATCCTACCATCTTTGTTCTTTGTGATTCCAGATCATTAGAGAAAGAGAAATGGGGAAGGCCATGTCACTATTTATATTTGTTTTTCTTTAGCAGGACTGGAGTCTCCTGGAGCAGGAACCCCATCCTTACTTCTCAGCTCCCCCACGGCAGCCAGAGAAAATAAGGCTGGTTTCCAGACACCCCATGAAGGAAGAAGATCGGAGAGCAAACTTAGCTTTAGGGGTCCCTCTTTGAGATGACATCCCCTCTGGGGGCTCCTTCCTGTCCTGAGTCCTTCCTTCACCCATCCAGACTCCAAAGGGAGTCTGCTAAGCCCATGGCACCAACAGCCTCTCCCAGACTCTGCTCCCCACTTCAAAGACAAGTGCCTGCCTTAGAGCAACCAGAGGGGCTAAGCAATGTGAGCATAGTGGTTTGTTTAAAGGGAAATGATTCATCCAAGGTCACACAGCTAACAAGTAACAAAAGTTGAGCCCAGGAACCAGGAGCCCTGACATCTATACTGATGCTTTCCCTACCCTGGGATCCCAGAAGGCTCAAAGAGGGAGTGATGGAGAGAGTTGGGGATTCAGGCAGGGAGCAATGCCTGCACATACTCCTCTCAGCCACTCAATAATCACCTCTAAGGAGGCCAGGTCAGCAGCCCAGCCCTACCCCCACCTGGTCTGGGTCCTATTCCTGGGCTCAATCAGCCTCATGGGGATTAGAGGAGGGAGGGAAGGAGAGAGAGAGAGAGAGAGAGGATTAGAGCTGGGATCCAGCCCTGTTTGGCCAGAGCCTTCAATCTCGGATCCCCAAACGGGAAATCATGGGGTATTTGTGATGGGGAAGAGACCCACAGAGATGAATGAAGAAGCCTCAGGTTCTGGGGGTATCAGTCTCCCAAAGGCTGGGGTTCTGCTTTTCTCTATTTCATCCCCTCTCAGCCCTCCCCAACATGCTTCAAGCTTAGAACTGGCCCCAGGGAGTTTTGTGGGTGGCAGAGGAAGGGCATCTATGTGGGCATGAAGGGGGGCAGCCTGGAAACTAGGAGGGACCACTCTTTGGTAATAACAGCCCAGGGACAGTGAGAAGCCCCCAGTGCTCCCCCCAAAGTTACCCATGATTCACACACACACACACACACACACACACACACACAGTCACACACACATTTATGCAGGACTCACACAACAGACACAAACTCACCAAGACCCCAATCCCTGCTGTCTCACACAGAGAGAGAGAGAGAGAGAGAGAGAGAGAGAGAGAGAGAGAGAGAGGGAGGGAGGGAGGGAGGGAGGGAGGGAGGGAGGGAGGAAGGGAGGGAGGGAGGGAAGGAAGGAGAGAGAGAGAGAGAGAGAGAGAGAGAGAGAGAGAGAGAGAGAGAGAGAGAGAGAGAGAGAGAGAGAGAGAGAGAGAGAGATGGTTGATGGGGGTTAAGACAAGAAGAATGACCAATCCAGAGCACACTAGACCTCCCTTCAGGGAAGAAAACTGCTTTATGAGCCTTGAACAAGGGAGGCTCTGTAGAAATGGAAGCTGGCTACTGGTGTTAATTAGCATGGTGAGGTGGAACAATGGATGGGGATGCCAAGAATCATCTTCCTAGGTTCAAATCTGGCCTCAGACACTTTCTAGCCATGTGACCTTGGGTTAGTCACTTAACCTTGTTTTGTCTCGGTTTCCCTCATCTGTAAAATGGGGATAATAATGGCACCTCCTTCTCAGGGTGGTTGGGAGAATCAAGTGAGATAAGAACTATAAAGCACTGGCACAGAGTAATGCCTGATAGGAAGACAACCTAAGCTGAGCTCTTGCAGCCAAATTGAAGTGAGACAGGGGAATGTGGTTCGCCTGAATGCTCCAGCAAGAGCTTTATTATGGGGGACATCAAGATGGCGCACAGTAGATAGGGCGTCAGGACTGAAGATGGGAAGTCTTGGGTTCAAATATGACCTCAGACACTTCCTTACCTAGTGAACCTGGGCAAGTCACTTAACTCCATTTGCCTAACCTTTGCCCCTCTGTTTTAGATTTGTTATTAAAATAGAAAGTAAGGGTTGGTTTGGTTTTTTTTTTTTTTTAAGGATCTTTATGATGAGTTCAGACATTTTCTTAAGGACATTTTTATGCCTGTTTTTCCTCCAAGGAGCAGGCTAGCTGGAGAGGCTCATCACCAGAGGGTCAGCAATTACTTTGAACACAGCAATTCTTCCCAATTACATATAATAAGTGCCACTCATCTAGCACTCTGAGGCTAACAAAGGGATTTAAGAACCCCATTCTACAGATGAGACAATAGAAGCGGAGAGAGGAGGTGACATGTCCAGAAGGTAGCAAGCAAGGCTTCCTGCCTTTAAGTCCAGCCCTCTTCTTCAAGGAATGCCTCAGAGGAGGACCCCCCCCCATATTCTGAAGGGCTGAGGTATTCTGAAGAAGAGGATCACCTTCAGGCCCCGCGGGTCTCCCCAAGTCCAGGAAGTGGCCCATCCCAGACTGTTCACCTGTCTGCGGACAGGAGCCGTGCCATGGCCAGCTGCAGCCTCCAACCCACCCAGCCATCCTGGACATAGCTCAGCTCAGTTCAGACACAACAATCCTAGGAAACTGGGAGGCCTCAGCCCAGGCAGGGAACTGGGCCAGGAGACACACCATCTTTCCAGAGAGAATTAGGCGATGGATGGATCGAATTATAGAAAAGAGGAAAGCATAAAGAATACAGGAGAGAGAAAAGGAGGAAAGAATAAACTGGGGAATGAGGGAGAGAGGGGAAAGGGGGATAGAGAAAGAAGAAAGAGAGGAGAGAGGGAAGAGACTAACAACAGAGAGATTAGGAGGAGGGTGGATCAAATTATAGAAAAGAGGAAAGCATAAAGAATGCAGGAGAGAGAAAAGGAGGAAGGAATAAACTGGGGAATGAGGGAGAGAGGGAAAAGGGGGATAGAGAAAGAAGAAAGAGAGGAGAGAGGGAGGAGGGGGAAGAGACTAACAACAGAGAGAATTAGGAGGAGGGTGGATCAAATTATAGAAAAGAGGAAAGCATAAAGAATGCAGGAGAGAGAAAAGGAGGGAGGAATAAACTGGGGAATGAGGGAGAGAGGGGGATAGAGAAAGAAGAAAGAGAGGAGAGAGGGAGGAAGGGGAAGAGACTAATAACAGATCTCTGCCTACGATGGCTCCATCCTACACACTGCTGACAGATTAATCGTCCTAATGCACTGCTCTGATGATCACAGAACCACAGAGTGTCAGGGTTAGAGAAGACCACAGAGACCATGTACTCTAACCAGATGAGGAATCCCCTCTGTGACATCCAACCTCTGCTTAAAAGCCTCCAACAGCCCCCCCAAAAAAGACCTCCAACCGCGGAAGACAAGGGGGAGGCATGCAGCCTCCTCCATTCTCTCTGTTAAGGAAGCTTTAATCACACATGGAGCAGAAATCTTCCTCTTTTCATCTCCTAGTTTTGCCCTCTGGGGCAAAGCAGAACAGGTCTAATCTAATCCCTCCCCCACATGACAGCCCTTCAAAGACTTGAAGACAGATACCAGCCCCCTTCCCCACTGAATCTTCTCTTCTCCAGCCTAAAAATCATCTACTCTTTCAACATATCCTCGCAAGGTACTGCCTCTAGTCCTCTCGTTATCTCTGAATATTCTCTAGCTCATTAATGACCTCCCTAAAACATGCCCCTAGATCAGAACCCAAGACTCCAAATGTGGCCTTATCACGGCAACACACAGTCAGACCATTTTTTGATGATGCCCCTTAGATATTACCTTTCTTAGCTGCCCTGTTGCACTATTGACTCATGCTGAGATCGGAGGACACTAAACCCCATTCTGCCCCCATTTTCCCCCCAGATACAGTAATTGTATGGTTGTTCCTTCATTCTCAGTTGTGTCTCACTCTTCATGACCCCATTTGAGGGGTTCTTGGCAAAGATCCTGCAGTGGTTTGCCATTTCCCTCCCCACCTCACTTGGCAGATGAGGAAACTGAGGCAAACGGGGCTCGGTGATTTGCCCAGGGTCACACAACTAGAAAGTGTCTGAGGCCACATTTGAACACAGGAAGAGGAGTCTTCCTCACTCCAGGCCACGTGCTCTATCTACTGTACCACCTAACTGCCCCATTTATTTTTCCAAATGTAAGTGAACCATCCCTTCCATAATACATTCCAGAATTTTGCCAGAGATCAAAGTCAAGCTCACCAACCTCTCTATAAATCTGCAGGCTTTTCTGGCTTCCCTTTTCTGAAAATTGGGGCATCCATTTGTCTTCATTCTGTTGGAGAATCCATCTCTCTAGGTATCTCTCCTATGCACCACAATCTCCCAAAGACCCTTGACACTGGCTTCTTTTCAAATTGGTGACAAATTCACTCTCAGCACACTCCAACTTCACTTGAGTTACCAACTCCCCATTAACCATATTTGTTCTCTCCTATCCCAGATAAACATTATTCTCCTTGGCAGGGAGAGCAATAGGGACTAGACCTGTGATTTCATTTTCGGGGAGAGAGCTCCCAATGAGGAAATCCTTCCATCCGTGGAGGATGGCACCTTCTCAACAACTTTTATCCTTAGAAAGTTGCTGGAGAAGTATCACAGCCAATGAGTATTAAAAGTCAGGATTTGAACCCAGGATTTCTTGGCTCTGAGGCCAGTTCTCTATCCATGAAATCATTCTGCCTCTCTAAAAAGAGAGAATGGACAGTTAAGGGTTTTCTTTTAACCCTTACCTTCTATCTTAGCATCAATTCTAAGACAGAAGAGTAGCATGAGCAAATGACTTGCCCAGGGTTGCAGAGCTGGAATCTAGGTCCTCCCAAGTGCTGGCCTGATGTTCTTTCCACCGTGCTTACCTAGATGCCCCAGAAAGTTAAGAGTTGACTACCCTCTGCCCTCAGTCATCCATGATCAAGTTCCCATCTCTTGGTCTTCCTCTTATTTCTACTGAAGCTTCTTTGAAAAGGCCTTTTGGTTGTCCTTGGAATTCATGGCCAGCCTCAGTTCATTCTATGCTTTATAGCTCACTATTTTTGCAGGGCTGTGGCATACTTTTATAATCACTCTGTTCTCTTTGCTTCCACCTTCTTTGCAAACACTTTTGAAATCTAAGTTGGTTCCCTGCCCCCAAAATCTTCTGTGGCTCCCCACAGCCTCTGGGATTAAGTCCTTTGCTCTTCAAGGGTTTTCACCTACATCTCCAGCCTGCCTTTCTACTCTTATCTCCCACTGGTCCCCTTCAAATGCTCCACATCCCGAGAAAACCATACTGCTCACGACACCACCAATTTGTATCAGCCTCCCAACTGTGTACATTTGTGCAGGTCATCTCTGCTTCTGGAATGAACTCCTGCCCTGACCCTCCCCACACATGTATCCCACACCTTTACCTCGAGAAGTCTTTCCCTTTCTTCAAAGGCCCAATTCTGGGACCACCTCCATGGAGCCGTCCCTTGCCCATAGGGCTTGAGGGACCATGGCCTAAACTCTACATTTTATAGATGAGGAAACTGAAGACCAGGGAGGCTGGGATTTGCCCAAGATCACACAGATTAGTGCATCTGGGACTCAATCTCAGTTCTTCTGACCACACATTCATTCAGCACTCCTTCACTGGCGCCATATTGTTTCCTCCCAACTAGAAGCAATCCTACTCTCTCAAAGCTCTCATACCTCTTCCCGCCTTTCCTAAACTCTGATCATCTTCTAACTTCTGAGTTATTCACACATTTGCTGCATTCTCTAACCCCTCCACCAACACCTGCAACTAGGCTAAAAGATGCTTGAAGGCATTTTTATCTTTGTACTCCCAAAACCTAGCCCAGGACACAATGTACCTAATACATATTTATTGAGTCTGTTGAATTGAAATTGATAAAAGAGAGGAATGAGAGGGAGAACATAGTGGGTGGAGAAGGGAGGAAGGAGAAGAGAAGGAAAAGGAGGAGGGAGGGAGAGGAGGAAAGAAGAGAAGAGAAAGGAAAAGGATGAAGGAAGGGAGAAGAAGAGGGAGGCAAAGAGGGAAAGTAAGGAGAAAGAGAAGAGAGAAGAAATCAAAGAGAAAGGGGAAAGGATGGACTATAAAAGAATACTGATAGAGCATCTACCCTGTACAAGGCCAGGACCATAGATAATAATGGTTCAAGAAGTCTAAGGCAGTCCTTGCTCTCAAGGAGCTAGGCAGAAAGACCAAACTCATTCTTGCCAGTCAATAAACAATTATTTATTACTATTTACTCTGTGATAGTCACTGTACTAGGCACTGGGGATACAAAGACAGAAATGAAGCCATATCTGCTCTCAAGGAGCTGACCTTCTGTCATCAGGGCCCAAGAGGCCCTCAGAGAAGTCATTGTACTCAGTATTTGTATGTTGGAATAGCCCAGAATGGAGAGATCCTTAAGGGCAAAGGCAATCAGGAAAGGCTTCCAGGAGGAGGAAGGATTTGAGCAAGGCTTAGAAGGAAGACAAGGTACCTAGGTAACTTAGACGACAGTAAAGGGTATTCCAAGTGTGGGTATTCTGGTCCCAATAAAGCCATGAAAACACAGCATGATGTAATGTTAGTGCCACCAATCCTGCCCTGTCCCAAGAGCAATGAAGTCATGGTGAACTTGGGCAATCAGTGCCCCATGGTACAGGGAGATGTCTCATCCTTCCCCCGCCCTCCCCAGCACTGGGAGCTCCCCAAGGCCTGACAACATGGCTTATTTATTTCTCTGTGTATCCCCAGCCCACTCCGAATGCCTGGTACTCCATATCCTACCAGGAGAAAGCAATGAATCGAGGCTGAGTTCTTCGGAGGGCAAAACAGGTGGTTGACAAATTCCAAGTCCTGGCCCAGCCCTGTCTACCCCCAACATTCCTTCCCCTCCCACACACAAACACTTCCTTGGAGAAATCCCATTTGCAGCCTTCAGCTTCCTCCACAGAAAAAAAAAAGACCTTCTATAGCACTATGTCAGGTGCTTAGACATCCCCCCCTAAGAACCTCATACACATTCCCACTTCCTCCTGGACCCTATCTACCGAGATTCTACCTAGCTCAGGCCTGATCTGCTCCAGGGGATGAGACAGGTTTCCTTAAAATACTAGGAAGCAGAAAACCTGAGTTCTAATTCCATTTCTTCCATTAGATTATTTTATTATCCTGGACAAGTCCTTTCCCTTCTCAAATGACTCAGCTGTGAAATAAAATGGTATGGTAAAGTGGTCTCTGAGAATCTATGATATTCTATATTCTGACATTCTCTGTTCTAAGGTTTCTCCCAGCTCTGACATTCTCTGTTCTAAGCTCTCTCCCAGCTCTGACATTCTCTGTTCTAAGCTCTCTCCCAGCTCTGACATTCTCTGTTCTAAGGTCTCTCCCAGCTCTGACATTCTCTGTTCTAAGGTCTCTCTCAGCTCTGACATTCTCTGTTCTAAGGTCTCTCCCAGCTATGACATTCTCTGTTCTAAGATCTCTCCCAGCTCTGACATTCTGTGTTCTAAGCTCTCTCCCAGCTCTGACATTCTCTGTTCTAATGTCTCTCCCAGCTCTGACATTCTCTGTTCTAAGGTCTCTCCCAGCTCTGACATTCTCTGTTCTAAGGTCTCTCCCAGCTCTGACATTCTCTGTTCTAAGGACTCTCCCAGCTCTGACATTCTCTGTTCTAAGGTCTCTCCCAGCTCTGACATTCTCTGTTCTAAGGTCTCTCCCAGCTCTGACATTCCCTGTTCTAAGGTCTCTCC
This sequence comes from Monodelphis domestica, assembly GCF_027887165.1. Lineage (NCBI taxonomy): Eukaryota > Metazoa > Chordata > Mammalia > Didelphimorphia > Didelphidae > Monodelphis > Monodelphis domestica. The sequence goes on along the minus strand of NC_077230.1, from coordinate 374,629,029 downwards.
CAGCTCTGACATTCTCTGTTCTAAGGGCTCTTCCATTCTATGTTTCTAGGACTGCCCTTTGGCTAACAAGAAAAACTAACACTAATATAGCACTTCTAGGTCTGCAAAGCATTTTGCATATATGATCTCATTTGAGTCTCTCACCAACCCTAGAAGATAAGATGTTGCAATCATTCCCATTTTATAGAGGAGATTCAGAAAGGCTAAACTGGCTCACTCTTGCTCACAGTTAAATGACTAAAACAAGATTTGAATCTGATACCAAGTCCTGCACTCCCTCCCCTCTGGAGGCAGCATCTCCATCAGCACTAACTTTGTAACACTCTCATAATCTCGCTGTGTCTCATTCAATCAACAAACATTTTTAGTGCTTACTATGTACCAGGCATTGTGTTAATTAAACACTAGAAATACAGAGAAAGGCAAAAGACATCCCGTGCTGTTAAGGAGTTCACAGTCTAATGGAGGAGATAACATACAAATAACAAGAAATAGAGAAGATCTGGAGATAGCAGAGGAAGGGAATCTCAGACCAAAGCATTAGGGTTGGGGAACAGAAGGTGGGATCTGGGTTGAATCTTGGGAAGCCAGAATCCGGAGTCAGAGCTGAGGAAGAAGAACATTCCAGGCACTATGGGAAAGGCACCAAGATAAGAGTTGGAGAATAGCATTTGAGGAGCCACAAGTAAGCTGGTGTACCCCAGATGATAGGGTTGGGGGATGGGGGGCAGGGAGAATAATGTATGAGAAGACTGGAATGATAGGAGAGGGAGAGGTTATGACGAGCTTTCAGTTCTAATTAGAGGAAGTTATATCTAATCTTGGGGGTATTTAATAGGGAGCCACTTGAGTTCATTGAACAGCAGGATGACACGGTCAGATCTACATTTTAGGGGGAAAAAATCACCTGGGCAACTGAAGGGAGAATGGAATAGAGTTGAGCTAGAAAATCAATTGGAAGGGTATTGAGATGAGAGGAGATGAGGGCTTGGAGCTGTATGAGTGGAGGGAAGAGGATCTCTACAAAAACATGCTGTGGTTCTTACTAGATAGCCATACTATCCTCTAACCTCGAGCATGGCTCTTCAGGGTCTCTTATGTTCCCAGTTCAAAAAGACCCCTACCCTCTTATCTACCAGCTATTGCCAAGAGCTCAAAACCCCAGAAAACTAGGACTAGCATGGGGTCAGAAACTATTGTTCTGACAGCTCAGTGGATTGAGAACCAGGCCCAGAGATGAGAGCACTTGTGTTCAAATTTGACCTTAGACACTTCCTAGCTGTGTGACCCTGGGCAAGTCACTTGACCCCCATTGCTTAGCCCTTATTACTCTTCTGCCTTAGAACTAATACACAGTATTGATTCTAAGATGGAAGGTAAAGGTTAAAGAAAAAGAAAGAAACTATTGTTCCCCAAAGCAGAAGGGAAAAGGGAAAATGAGAATGATCAAAGGACTAGGAGAGTCAGCCCAGAACTCTCATTGTTTCCCTTTCCTGTTCTGAATGCCCCTCCACAGAAGATACCAAAGAATTCATTAAAAACAGATTCCTCGACTAGGAGCTCAATATTGTGGGGCTAGGAACAATGAACAGACACAGATTCTCACATTCATTTCTACACACATGTATGCCACACATATATAAGCAACTGTGTGCCTACATGGACATGAAATAACCTAACCATATATGTGTATGGAATTGCATATATTCATGTGTGTGGTTGTATAATTTGAAAATATATTGTTTACATGTATAACTTAGATCAAATCACCTGCTAGCACCAGAAGAGGGAAGGGCAGGGAAGGGAAGGAGGGAGATAGATTTGATCATATAATTTGGGAAAACTTAAGTAGAAATTTGTTATTACATGAAACTGGTAAAAAAAATAAAAGAAAAATAAATGAATAAAAAAAGAAATTACATTATTAGAGGGATGGCATGGAAGAATTAAGAAAAGGAAGCAGTGATTCCTGAAGATCTGCACAACAGGTCATGTCAAACTAACCTTATTTCCTTTATCAGGTTTATTAGATTTGTAGTTCAAGAAAATTGCATACAAAGAACCCAACTGAACCATCTTGTAGACAAGGTGAACAGATGGAAGCCCAAAGAGAGATCAGTGGGATTCACAACTGATTGAAAAACCAAAACCCAAATGTGGGATTTAATTAGGTTTCCAGTCGTTTGACACTTTTTATCAATATGTTTCATTTTATCAATATTTTATCTACATTGTTTGGCTTTTTATCAATAACTTGGAAATAAAAGCAGAGATGCCATGATTACAAAGTGTTTGGGTGACCCTGAGCTGGAAAAAGATCACTAACAAGCAGGATTATTGAGTCACGATCCAAAAATTAATTCAATGATATGATATTTGACAAGGAAAAATGTCAAGCAAGCCCAACACCTGGTTCAAAATATCAACAATATAAGTATAAAATGGGGGAAGCATGGAAAGACAACACTCATAGGGAAAAGCTTTAAGAAGCCACAAGCTCACTGAGTGAACAATAGAGCAAAGAAGCCCAAAAGCTAACTTGATCTTAAACATCATTCATAAAAAAAAATTTTGAATGTCCAGGGGGCACCTCAGTGACTCAGTGGATTGAGAACCAAGTCTAAAGAGGGAAAATTCTGGGTTCAAATCTAGCCTCAGACCCTACTTAGTTGTGTGACCCTGGGCAAGTCACTTAACCCCCACTGCCTAGGTCTTACCACTCCTGCCTTAGAAACAATACACAGTACAGATTCTAAGATGGAAGTTTTAAAAAACACAGATTCCACAGCCATGAGCTCAGCATGGTGGGGCTGGGGGCAATGAGCAGGCACAGACTCTCACACTGACATCAAAAATATACTCTCGCATTTGTATCTATGCATGTGCACCTACACACACATTCTATATGTGTACTAGGATCTACATGCCTAAACATAACCTATAACCACATGTGCACATGCATGGCAATACCCATGAGCATCCACAGGGATACTGTTGCTTGGAAGGCTTCCTCGATTGGTTACAAGAATCAATGAGAGCAAAACCAAAATCAAGAAGTATCTATTAAGTTCCTACTATGTGTCAAGAATTAGGTTACGCACTGAGATACAAAAGAAAGGCCAAAAAAAAAAATCCCTTCTTTAAGGGAGCTCACGATTGAATGAGGAGACAAAAATAAATAACTATGTAATAACATCCATGTCTATCGTGTATACACATAACCCGTGTGTCCACGTATTATGTGTATATTACATGCCTGTTATACATGTTCTATTTTAGAATCTTATGTGTGTAAATATATACTCTTATATAGGGTACATATTATATGAAGTATATAGTATGTATGTGTATATTTGCATATTTCATATAAATATATATTTATGCAAATATAAATAAACATGTGTGTATGTATATATTATATATAAATATTTATATAAATTGTTTTTATTTATATAAATAAGTGTATGTATATATTTATGTATCTTATCTATAAATATATATTCATATAAATAAGTGTGTGTAGTACGTATTTATACATTGTATATATAAATACATATTTATATAAATATAAATATGTGTATGTATATATTTATATAAATAAATGTGTATATGTACATCTATATTGTATATATAAACATATATTTATATAAGTAAAAATCTAGATATAGACATACAAATACAAATAAAATTTATATGTATGTAAATCTAGATATATAAAATAAATAAATATTCCCATGCATACACACACATATATAGTTGGGGCATTTCAGTCACGTCCAACTCTTTGTGACCCCATTGGCAAAGATACTGGCCTGGTTGGCCATTTCCTTCTCCAAGACAAATGATAAATTGATAAAAGTGATAAAAAAATGGATAAATTGAAAGTAATCTCAAAGAGATTCTGTACATATTACATGTATGTATATTAAATGTATATATTGCCTTATTAGGATATGCATATGAAACTCCACTTTGTAACCTATATACATATATTATAAATGGAAAGAAATTGCAGATTATACGCAGACTACATGTATGTTTATAGCTATGGTGTGTACACCACATTGTAGCATTTTCTATACCCTATATGGATATGATATATTGAAAGTAATCACAGAGATTATGTGTGTGCTATATATACATACCAGACCTGTGAATGTAGTTATATATATCTGAGATAAATTAACGGTGATCTCTTTTTATATGTGTGTGTGTGTGTGTGTGTGTGTGTGTGTGTGTGTGTGTGTGTGTGTATTTTAAACTCACCTTCCATCTTAGAATCAATACTGTGTATCGGTTCCAAGGCAGAAGAGAGGTAAGGGCTGAGCAATGGGAGTCAAGTGACTTACCCAGGGTCACACAGCTGGGAAATGTTTGAGACCACATTTGAACCCAGGACCTCCCATCTCCAGGCCTGGCTCTCTATCCACTGAGCTGCCTCAATTTCTGAGCTGCTCCAATTGAAAGTAATCTTGAAGCGCTTTGCCCCTACATATATGTAGTGTGTACATGTACTCAAGTCCTACGTGCTGCATGCACATCGACGGTACAGTCACAGTAACCGCACATGCTGCACAGACTGGACGCAGATGCGTAGCTTCCCGGATCACGCACAGCAGCCTTGAAGAGGAGGCACCGGCAGGAAGCAAGACCAGGAAAGGCTCCCCAAGAAGGCGGGATGGGGGGGCTCAGAAGCTGGGAAGGGGCCAGCCGGAGCCAGAGGGCTCTCTGTGGGATCCTGGAGGTAACGGGGAGCCAGTCCCTCTCCCCAAAGGAAAGCGAAGCCCCTCGGGATGCCCCAGGACAAAAGGCAGCGGCCTCCATCCGGCAGAACCAGGCCCTGGACTAGGGGGAGGGGAGAGGAGGCTGGAGAGGAAACGCTGCCCCTCCCCCGCTGGCCCCTGGTGCCCTCCATTGAATTGGCAATCGGCTGGTGGCAAAGACTTTTTAGAATTTTTATTTTTTTCCCAGACTTCATAAACACCAAATAAAATGATCATTTGAATACACATCGAGTAGAACAGAAAGAGAAGATTGTATGTGAAGCTGAGAATCTCTATTATGTAGAGCTTTGCAATTAGATTTTCCACATCCCTCCCACCCCAGCTGATTGCTTTTAAATTACCCTCATTAAGGCCCAGCCTGGCAGGCAGGACCAAAGGCTCAAGGGGGGAGCTCGGAGCACCCAACCCATCGTGCCAAGAGGAGGCTGAGGGGAGGCTTGGGCTCAAGGTCTCAGCCCTCCCCCTGGGCCTCCCACCTGCTGCCTCCTCGTCCTCTCTGATTGTCCTGGATGAAAAGTCAAGTCAAAGACAGGCTCGGGCAGAAAATCTGGGCCCCAGGCTCTGGGGGTACAGATTTCCTCATACCCCAAGAGAAACACCAGCCTCCGCTTTGGGAGACCCAGATTCAAGTCTCATAGGAAGGGCAAAGAAATCACTTTACATGCTCTGAAACGTGGCTTCTATCTCTGGGACACTTTACGCACAGAACACAGGGCTTCTGTGTGGGAGGAGGCCCTAAAATGGTAGCCGTTTGGACCCAGCATTTGTGGTCTGGTGGGCAGACCAGCTCCAGCATCCCTTGGGCCTGCGGTTTTCCAAAAGCCTATGATTAGATCCCCAATGGGCAAGGCCCAGCCCCCACCTCCCATCTTATTATGCCTCGTTCTTGGGGTTCAGAGGCTGAACCTTGAGCATTTATAGATTTGGGGTGTCAACATGGCATCTAGAAACCCCAATGGGAAAGGATCTGCTCCAAAGGGGAAGAACACGGCCTGGTCTCCCATGGGGGAGAGCTTCCTGACATCCAGAATAATCCCGACCAGCTCCCTGTCTTTAGGCTCTGAGCGAGCAGGAGCTGAGATGGGGGGGCCTCCCTTCCCCCCTCCACCTTAACTCTAGATCCAGAGGGATGGCCTAGACGCCATGAGCAACGTCTCCTCTGGCTCTGACGGTCTAGAATTCTATGAGAGGTCAGCGATGGGCTCCATCTGCCCCTCGTAAATGCTTGCTGGGGGATCCGTAGCCCCCAGACCCGGCCCAGAGCCGGCCACATAGTAGGAGCCTTATAAGTCCTGGCTGAATGATGGAGCCCCCTGAGAATCCTATAAGGGTCTTCCTTATGGTCTCCGTCTCATAGATGTCTCATAGATGCTGGGGGGAGGGAAAGGCTCATCCCACTGCCGGCATCCAAGCTCCTTCCCAAGGCGGACCTTTCCGGGGCACCTCACCGGTTTCCCCTTCACCGTTTCTCTTCCCAACCCCTCGGCTGTGAGTATTATCAGACTTACTGACCATACGACAAAGCCAGTGCTCAGAGGTTTAGTGCTCACCCTCGTTACGTGCCCAAAGACCCACCAAGTATCAGAGGCAACACGTCGAACTCAAGCCTTCGTGACTCCCCGAGACACGCCGCCCGGCTTCACGGACGATATTGTGAATCGTGATGGGCAGGGGTAATGATAGGAAACGAGGGGAGGGGGACAGAACTGCAAGCAGGAGGGGACGTTATCCATGTGGGAGAGCCTGAAAATCTGGGGGGGCTGCTTTCCCTGTGGGACGGTGCGGGAATGTGGGGGGTGGAGAAGCAGGATCTCTGCCAGGGATGGGGAATGTATACAGAACATTATTCAAATGGTAGAGGCCAGGAATGCGGGAAGGAATGTTATGGGGGTGAAGCTGTGATGGAGGGAGAAGGCTTCCCCACCCTAAAGCAAGGGGGCAGGACGAGAGCCACTGGGACTGGGGATACTGGAGCTGTTGGGGAGAGAGGTGGGATTCTGAGGAATGACAGGAAAGGATGAAAAAGGGCATTAAATGCCAAACCCCAAGGGATGTGCCCGCAGAGAAACCAGCCCCTCTGGGGCCTGATTGCCAGAGAAGTCCCAGCTTGCCCCCCACCGACCTCTAAAGACAATCTAGCCCGGGGTCCCCAGGGCCCTGCCCCCTCGCTCTTCCCTTCTCCTCAGCGGGGAGGACCAGGGAGCCAATTCTAGACATGTAATTAGAGGGAGGAGAACTGCTGGGAGAAAGCCCAGAGCCCAGGTAGCAGTGGAGCATCAGACCACAGACCCCCCCCACCCGCCCAGCCATGTGGCGCCTGACTCAGAGGGGGGCTCAGATGTGGCTTGGGCCGGGGCCTCAGACTCTCCTCTCCCAGGGGATACAGAAAGGACAAGTATAGACGTACCCAGAATCCCATCAAGGCCTCCTAAAGGCCTGCCTTTAGAACATCCATCTCCTCCTGCTCACTGACCTCCAGGGGGCCCCAAATACCTTTAAGGATCAAATCCAAAATCCTCATCTTCACAGTAGAAGCCTTTTACAACCCCACCAGGCTCAGCCTTGATTCCCGCACATTTAAAATGAGAGAGGCTGGACTAGATGGCCTTGAAAGGTCTTTCCAACTCTAGATCCCAACCCTACAGAATTAGGGGGTTAAAGTAAACAACTCTTCCAAGTCTAATATTCTATGTTCTAAGTCCTCTTCCAGTTCTGACATTCTGGATGCTAAGGGCTCTCTTAGCTTTAATGTCCTATATTCTAAGACCCCTGTTAGCTTTGACACCTCTATTCTCAGGTTCCTCCCAGCACTGATAATTTTCTGTTCTAAGGTTCCCCCCAGTTCTAACATTCTGAGTTCTAAGGTTCCCCCCACCTCTAACAATTCTGTATATTAAGGGTCCTCTCAGCTCTGATACACCCCAGCTCTGACATTCGGGGTTCTAAGATCCCTCTCAGTTCTAACAATTCTGTGTTCTAAGGTTCTCCCCAGCTCTGACATTCGGGGTTCTAAGATCCCTCCCAGTTCTAACAATTCTGTGTATTAAGGGTCCTCTCAGCTCTGACACACCCCAGCTCTGACATTCTGGGTTCTAAGATCCCTCCCAGTTCTAACAATTCTGTGTTCTAAGGTTCTCCCCAGCTCTGACATTCGGGGTTCTAAGATCCCTCCCAGTTCTAACAATTCTGTGTTCTAAGGTTACTCCCAGCTCTGACATTCTCTGTTCTAAGGTTCCTCCCAGTTCTAACAATTCTGTGTTCTAAGGTTCCTCCCAGCTCTAACAACTCTGTGTTCTAAAGTTCCTCCAAGCTCTGACATCCCATGTTCTATGGCCTGTCCCAGTTTGGTTATTCTCATATATTCTCTCATATCTCAGACTTTCATCTCTGACATTCTGTTACACCTCTGCAACTTCATCTCTGAGTCCTCTCTCCTACAAGAACTCAGGACTCCAATCAAACTGGCCTCTTGATCCGTAGACACACACACACACACACACACACACACACACACACACACACACACACACACACACTTTGTTCAAGGTCTCCTGCCAATTCCTTCTCATCCTGCCCTGCCTCTCATCTCTGCCTCCCCACGTCCTACCCATCCTTCCTCCAAGAAACCTGCTTCAACCATTTTGGTCCACAATTCTCCTTCCTAATTCAGACTTCTCCAGCACTCTGTGGAATCTGGTTGGTGGTAGGGCTGAGGCTAGAACCCAGGCTGGTAGAGCAGACTGTACCACCACCCCCACCTGGATCCTCCAGTCTGATTCACAGCAGAAAAGTCTGAGCTAGTCTGGAGACCTGACTTGGTACCATCTTGCCTGGACCCAGAGAGATGGGGTAGTCTATCTACAAAGGGCCTCTTTGGAGCACGATGCTGGGGAAGGACCAGAATCAGGAGTGCTAGGTCTGGGGGCATCCCACCTTGGCCCCTCCCCAGCTTTGTTCCTGGTGCTCATCAATCTGGAATTCTAAAGGTGATTCTTTGTCAGCATCTTGTGTATCATCTCCAAAATAGACTATAAGCTCCCTGAAAACACTGCCCAGGTCTTCTTTGGCTCTTCTCCCTCACCCTAGCTTGGGGCTGGCCACACAGCAGACGCTCAATAAATATTTAATGCTGGGACAGGAATTGGGATGGGGGTGGAGGGAACTAGGGCAGAGAGCCCTGGACAATACTTTCTGAGCCAAAATAAGCATGACTTTGGGATCAATGGAAACTTGTTTGGAGTCCCTCAGCAACCTTAGCTCCCAGATCCTGGCCTCTCTTCTATTCAATGTTTAATAAATAATAAAGAAAGAAGCAAGGATTGAGCACCTACCATGGGCCAAGTTCTAAGCTGGGCATACAAAAACAAAATACCTCAGGCAACTATATCCAAGGAGTAAGCATTCACAATACAGACTAAGCAAATACAAAATAACTGGGGAGTGTGTAGAAATGACTGATAACTGGAGGGAATCAGGAAAGACTTCCTGTAGGAGGTGGTAACTAAGATGAAGCTTGAACAAAGCCAGAGATTCCAAGAAGTAGGGAGGGTGGGGGGCATTCCAAGCATGGAAGACAATCTGTGCACAGAGCATGGAGGCAGGGGGAAGAATGTTGTTTACCCAATAGGCAAGAAGGCTAGTTTGGCTAAAACACAGGGGGAGTGATGGGGAGGAACAGGAAATAAGAAAGAGAAGTTGCAAGTTGAAAGACTTCAGAATTCTGATCAATGCACTGATCAATCATGTCTTCAGAAGCTTGATGGTGAAATGTGCATCAGTCTCTCAACAGAGAAGTAGTAGACTACAGGTACAGAATGGGGCATACATTTTCTTAAAAATAATCCTTACCTTCCATCTTAGAATCAATACTATGTATTAGTTCCAAGGCAGAAAAGCAGCAAGGGGTAAGAAATGGGGATTAAGTGGCTTATTCAGGGTCACAAAGCTAGGAAGTATCTGAGATCAAATTTGAACCCAGGACCTCCCATCTTCAAGCCTGGCACCCTAACCACTTAGCATCCTCACTGCCCTTGGGGCATTCATTTTCAGATATAATTGATTTGTTTCATTTGACTGTACTTATCCGTTAAGAGGGATATATTTTGGAGTCTTGGGGTGGGGGAAGCTTACAAAGAGAGTGAAGAGTCAGTGACTGATATTTTTTTTAAGTGTCAATAAGATCCTTTTTTAAATGTTGGGTCAAGAACTAAAAAAGATTTTAAAGAGAGGGGAGCTAGAAAAACAGCAACTAGGGATTCTCTCATTCGAACTGGGGGCGGGGGGGTATTCAGTTGCTTCAATCATGTCTGACACCTTATGTCCCCATTTGAGGAGTTCTTCGAAAAGATACTGGAGTAGTTTGCCACTTCCTTCTCCAGCTCATTTGACACATGAGGAAACTGAGGCACAAAGAGTGAAGTGACTTGCCCAAGGTCACACAGCTAGTAAATGTCTGAGGCTGGTGAACTCAATTCTTCTTAACTTCAAGTCCAACACTATTCACTGTGCTACCTAGCTGCCCTATCTTGGGATATTACACACCCTGCAGAAGCCAGTTGCTCTCACCCAAGAGAACCCAAAAAGAAGCCCCCAATTAGTGCCTTTATCTCCTCAAGAAGTAGCACCCCTCTAGTCCACAGGTCCTGGGAATGAGTCCTCAGCAATATGTGAGGTTCAAGGGCCCAATCTGGACAGGTTGGAGGGGTTGAAAGGTGGATGGTCAGAGTGGAGCTAGAACTTGGAAGACCCAGACCATATTTGGGAATGGAGGGAAGACTGCATAGTCCAAGAGGATTAAAAGACCTAGAATGACCTCTCAGTAAAGACAGACCAGCTCCAGAACCCAGAGACCCCCTTCCCTCCCACAGGCTGGCTCCCAACCACAAGCCAGCATTCATTCACACACATACGCATACGTCAACGACCAGCTTTTTCCAGGGCAGGAGCCAAGAGTTTCCCATCCCACAGAGCTCTCAGTGACTCACTCTGAGGGTGCCGGGTGAGTCTTAAGAGAAGATGAAGTTGGAAGGGACCTGACACCCCATAGTTCTCACCTCATTGGGTCAGGGCAGGCTGACAGAGTGAATAGGCAAGGTAAGTGAGAAATAAATGAACCGCAGTGGAATTTGTCTAGACGCAGAAAAAAAAAACTTAGGAATCCTAGAATATAGAAAATCAGAGCCCTAAGAGAGTCTTTGGAATTGAGAAAATCAGAGCTGGAATGGACTTTAGGAGATAAAAGATTGTGAGATATAGAAGAGACCTTAAAATAATATAGAATGTCTGAGCTGGGACAGCTAGAACAGAGAGGACAGAGCTTGGAGGCAACTTTGAACACAGGACATCAGAGCTAGAAGGGACTTAAGAAAGCAGAAGCTTGGAAGGACTTTAGGAGATAAAAGATTGTCAGACTTAGAAGAAGCCTCAGGATAACATAGAATGTCGGCGCTGAGAAGGACCTTCGTAAACAGACTCTCAGGGCTGGGGTGGACTTTAGAACATCAAATATCAGAGCTGGTGGGAATCATAGAGCATACAGAATGTTCAAACACAGAATCACAGAGTCTTAGAAGTGGAAGAGACAGCAAAGGTCCAACTCGTAGCTAAACTAGAAATCCTCTCTAAAATGATCAAGGTCATCAAACCTCTACATTTCCAAGTGATGGAGAACTCATTAGCTCTCATCATATTTTCTGATAGCCCTAACATAAAATGTCCAGGCTGGGAGGGACCTCGGAGGCTGCTCAGTCCAACCCCTTTGTAAATATCACCAGATTTCAGGTATTTGGGTGGGATGTTACCAAGAGCTGGAGGGAAGATGCCAGGTGTGGTGGCAAAGTTAAAGGATCACAAGATTACTGATTTGGAATCAGAAAAAGACCCCACAGGTCATCTGGTCAAACCCCCCTCATTTAACAGATAAGGAGAGACAGTGATTTTCCCAATATCACATGGCTAGCTTAAGTCTGGTTTTTCTGATTCTGTGTCCAGCACTCTGTCCCCTATATCGCAATACTCTGGATCATTGACCTGGAAGTCAGAAGACTAGGTCCTGTTTCTTATCACAGTGCCTCAGATCATTGACCTGCAAGTCAGAAGACTCGGGTCCTGTTTCTGATACTGAGAGACCTTGGTTAAGTTCTTTCCCCAAATCTGGACACTTTGGTTTTCTAATCTATAAAACAAGGGTGGGAAGTTGGATTATTAGACAGTTTCCAGCTCCAGGTTCCATTTCATCTTTGGCTAGCTTCATTCTCTCATTTTATTTCTTCCATGAAGCTTTCCCCAACTATCTCAGTCCTTAGGCCACGGATTTGAAGCAGGAAGGAATCTCAGAAGCCATCCACTCAATCTCTTTATTTTACAGATGAGGAAACTGAGGCTTACAGAGACAGGACTTTTCACAGAGTCAGGATTCAAACTTAAAAATTGTCCAATTCTAAATCCAACTCTCTGCCTCTTCCCCCACCCCACTCCGTCTCTGTCTCTGTCCCTCTGTCTGTCTGTCTATCACCATGTTCTCTCTCCATCTCCCTCTCCCATCTATAACACTTAGCATATGTTGCCCAGTATCTCTTCCTGTGTTTATATCGTTTATCTTCACATTTTGGTTGGTAAGAATCTAGTCTACTGGCCAGAGTGTCTAGAACTAGGGGAGTTACAATCCCAGGATCTAACTTCCCCCGAAGTTGAGGATCCCAGTACTAGGTCTCATCAATCCCAGCTCTCTTGCTTCCTGTCCGAGTGACCTCTGACCAGTCCATCTACTTGTCTAAGCCTCCTTTTCCTCCATATAATAAGAGTGGGCCTAGATGACCTCTGAGGACCCTTCCAGCCCCGACAATATTCTTTGTTAGGGAAGTAAGTGGAATGGAGAATGATGGAATTCTAATGAGTCAGGAATCAAGAGGACTAGAGTCAAAAACCCAGCTCTGCTGCTTAAAATCACTTACGTCTTAGGACCTAAGTTTTCTCATCTATAAAAGGAAGAGACTAGACTAGCTGACCTTTGAGGTCTACTCCAATTCTAAATCTATGATCCAATGGGTCCATAATTCTAACCTACTATGCCCTAATACCCCTTCCAGCCTTAATATTATGATTCCATGAATATTTCTTCATAAAGATTCACTGATGGACCAATCCTCCCCTCCTCTCCTCCTCCTAAGTGTTTTTCTGAATCATAACTATGTAACAATGGAATTGTCTGCTTTGTAAGGTAATGAGCTCCCTCCCTTTCACAGGGATGTTCTATCTAGCCCAGGCAGAATGACCATTAGTCCATAAGCTTGAGAGCAGAGACCATCTTGGTTTTAACTTTTGAACCCTTATGGCTTAGCACGGTGCCACATATTAATAAATACTAGTTGCCTGACTATCCAGTTTTCTAGGATGTCATAGAAAGGATTCCTACATGGCTGAGATACTAGACTATCAAACCCCTATATTCCCTTCCCACTCAAAGACTCTACAATGCTGAGGCTCCTGCCCTTCATCACTGGGTAGAGCCCTCCTTCAAGGAAGGTAGGTGACCCTCCTTTCCCAGACTGACGTCACTTCCAGAAGCATAAAAGGATCGCCCTGTCCCTCAGTCTCCCGGCAATCCTGTCCCTGATCCAGGCCCATATAATCCATATCCTGGCTTTAAGGAGCTCCCAAAGAGAGGGATTTATTCTACAGCTTTCTCTGAACTGGGGTGTTTTCAGGCAAATATCAATTCCACCTGTGGTTTACTTCCTCTTGTTCTGGCTTGCCTGGGAAGCAGAGGAAACCCTCTGGTCTCCTGAATTCCAAGGGACGCCCCCTTCCCCCCTCTGCTGGCCCCATCTGAAACTCCTACCATCTATAAATCCAGGATAATGGCAGCACACACTATAAGGCACCACAAAAGAGAATCCAAGTATCATATTAACTTTCTTTTCCTGGAAGGAAAAATAAGTCTTTCTCATGCCTGCCTAGCTTCTTTCGAGGAGCAGCTCAGGTACCCTCGCCTCCTTTGGGGAGCCTTTTCCTGATACCCCTGGAGGTCACAAATTTAGAGCTAGAAGGAATCATCTTGACCAATGCTCCCATTTTACAGATAAGGAAAAGAGGTCCAAAGAGGTGATGCAACTTGTCCAAGGTCACACAGTTAATAAACAACCCAAGAACCTTGACTCCAGACCCAGCATTTCCCCGGTTACACATTTCTTCATCAAATGATCGAATATCGTATGCTCCAGCAAACACACGGCGCCTCCCATGCACACGGTAGCACTCGAGAATACTAATTGTATCCCATTGAATTGGAAAGGTGAAATCATTTGCCCTGGGTCAGCAAAATGCTAGAATATGGGCTAGAATTTAGGCTTTCCTGACTTTAAAAAACATCATCATTATTGCTAACATTTCTAGAGCCTTTAAAAGTTTGCAGAGTGCTTTACAAATATTATCTCAAGGGGAAGCTAGGTAGCACAGTAGATAGATGACCAGGTCTGGAATCAGGAGGATGTGGGTTCAAATTTGGCCACAGATACTTCCTGGACAAGTCACTTAACCCTGATTGCCTAGCCTTTGTCAATCTATTGTTTTAGAATTGATACTAAGTCAGAAGGTAAGGGTTTTCAATATGTATATTATCTCACTTGATCTTCACAACAATGTGGGAAGTAGGTGGTTATAATAATCTCAATTTTACAGATGAGGAAACTGAGGCTAGGGAGGTCTAAATGCATTGCCTAGATTCCCACAGATGGTAAGAGTCCTGACCAATACCAAGGTGCCATGCTGCCTCTATTCTCAAATTACTAATAATGCTAGCCCCACCTACTTCATGGCTATGTCATAGGAAATGACATGAGCCATGAACCCTTCCATGTCCAATGCAAGAGAATGGACAATGATGGCAGTTTCTAAGTACCCAACCATCAAGAGACCCTCCCTGCTCATCTCTTATAGACCACACACCTCTGGGTTCTTCTAAGAATCCTGGCCACCCTGAACTTCTCCAGAATCATTGCAATTGCAGCTTCCTCTCCAGGGGCAGCCCTGACCTCTTTTATGCCTTAGCTGGACCTTCGGGGCTCAGGGGAGAAAAGGGAGAAGAAGGTAAGTGACCACCATGAACCTGGGCAGCTGGAAAAACCACCCAGCCAGCCTCCCACTGAAGACCTAATCCCACACGCCTTAAAGCACCCCATTCTACCCAACTCCTCCTTTCTAAAGAGTGAACAGAACTAGCCACCCCTAAAGCCATGGGTCCCCCATGCCCCCAGATCATCTCATAACTCTCCAATTTGTGAGGTGTGGGAGCAGGAGAAGGAGAGGACAATAGCCCCTTAACTCTTCCTCCAAGGGGCTCCCAGATTCAGACTCGGCACCTTCCAGCAAATAGACCCAGAGACTCCAGTCCCTCCTGGTGGGTTGACCTTGGACCCTGCCCCCCCATCCGGTATCTTCTAGAGGTGGCCCAAGAGCAAGGAGGTGACTGTCCCCCCAAACCCAGGCTCTCCAGCTAGAGGGTTCTACAAGGCACCCCTGCACACCCACACCCACACAGAGGACACAATCGCATGAACAGTCCTATAAACTCAGAGCCCCATCACACACAGACACAGATACACACCCCCCATGGTCATACAAGCACAGGCATCAGAACACACACCCATCAGCCTTTCTCATTCACACACACCCCAGTTATCTACACCACGTCACCCTCCTGCACGCACCCCAATCACACTTATACACCCTTCCCTGTCCAGGTCACCTTCACACACACATGTACACCTTCACAACTCGACCCCAGCACCCAGCCCTGGGGCTCAGGCACCATCATGTTCCTCACCGAACCTCCTAACCCTGCTAAGCCCCAACACCCTCCCCCAGGTGACCCCAAAGAGGGCGAAATCAGGCTCTCCCCAGGAGGACACAAAGGAATCCCCCGAGGCCAGTGTCTTGGGTTCCCCGGGGAAGTGGCCAGTGGTCGGGGAGGCGCAGATCCCGAGACACACCCTTATTCCGAGGCACTCTCCCTGGCAGGCACTCATTCCCCCATGCCCCTCTCCCCAAACCCAGTGGTCACACCCACCGGGCTTCTCCCCGCCTGGAAGCCTAGGGCTGTGGCTGGAATGGTGACGAGGTCTAGTTCCCAGGAGGGCCTCAAACTGAGGAGCACGGGGGAATGGGGAGGGGCACAAATGGGGGGCGACGAAGGGCTCCCCCAAAACA
The DNA here is from genome assembly GCF_027887165.1 of Monodelphis domestica. Taxonomy (NCBI): domain Eukaryota; kingdom Metazoa; phylum Chordata; class Mammalia; order Didelphimorphia; family Didelphidae; genus Monodelphis; species Monodelphis domestica. Next base: position 374,613,040 of record NC_077230.1, on the reverse strand, counting down.
CAGACAGAAGCACCTGGAGTAGAATCTTGTCTAACGGGGATCGGAGGAGGGGCTGGGCTGGACAGGCCCTAATGGAAAGGAGAGGGGAGGAGGCCCTAAGGAAGAAGGGTTGAGGAACAGCAGGAGGGAAGGTGGGAGAAGGGTCAAGAGCACGGGGAGAGCATGGAAGAGAAAGAGGACTTGGAGGAGGGGGGGGGGAAGCTGGCTGGGGAGGGGTCAGTCAGGGAGATGAAGGACTGAGGAGAGCGCCAGGGAGAAAACACAAGGAGGAAGAAGGGGGGCACTTCGGGAGGAAGGAGAGAGAATTGGGCAAGGGGGAACAGAGGTGGTATTTGGGGAAGGGGCCGGGGAGGAGGACGTGCTTTGGGTGGTGGTCATTTGGAGAGAGGACACAAGGAGGGAGGCGGGAGATGGTCGTAGAGGAAGAGGGGGAGGAGGACACCTGCGGTGGGGGAAGGGGGGGAATTTGGGGAAAGGGGAGGGGGGGAGACCCTGGAGAGGGGTCTCCCGTCTCACTCACCCCGGCGGCGCGTCCCGCCAAGAGCAGCAGCAGCAACGGCGGCAGTAGCATCCCGCGGGCCCCGGCCCCGGCCCCCGCTCCCGCGCCAGCGCCTGCCCCGGCCCCGCTCCCGCTCCCGGCCCCGGCCCCGGCCCCAGCCCCTGCTCGGTGCGGCGGCCCCGGCTTCATGGCTGCAGACTAGGGGCCCGGCGGGGCGGGGCGGGGGCTAGGGGGTTGGGGGCCGGGGGCGGGTCCGGCGCCTTTGTTCCCGAGGCGCCTCCGGGGGCGGCCCGGGGCGGAGCGCGCCGGGAGAGCCCGGGCAGGAAGGGCGGGCCGGCTTGGCGCCCACGGGGGCTGCGGGGGGCTGCAGCGCCCACGATCGGGGCCGCAGCGGGCTCGGCTTGGACTCCGGCTCCGCGGGGCTCCGCTACGCTTGGGCTCGGGCTCCGCTGCACCGCGACTCAGGTTTCGGCAAGAGCTCCGCCGCTCTCCGCCTCAGGCTCAAGCTCCGGCTCGGGCTCGGGCTCGGACTCGGGCTCCGGCTCCGGCTCGGGTCCGCGCCGCTCGCTCAGACCCAGACCCAGCTCCAGCCTCAGCCGCCGCCCCGCAGGAAGCGTGCGCCGCCGCCGCCGGCCCGGGGCCGCCCCCACCGCCGGGGAGGAGCCGAACTGGCGGGCGGGAGAGCCGGGGGGGGAGCGCGGGGAGCGCGGGAACGCCGAGGAGGGGGATGGAGGAGCGATCGCGGCCCCCTGCCGAGAGCTGCGGGCAGCGCCGCCCTCCCCAGCCCCGCACCGCGCTGCCCGCTCTGCGCCTGAGAGCCCAGAGCTCGCGGGCGTCCTCTCCTCCAGCAGTGCGGGACGAGGGCAGCGCGGCATTGAGATCCGGAGCCTGTCACTCAACCAACCGGCACCAGCCCCTGCCAGGCCCCGGGGGTACAAAGGCACTAGTCACGCAGCCCCTGCCAGAAGGAGCGCACTTAGCTGGACCTGGAGGGCTCCTTAGAGATAGCCCAGCACTTTATACAAATGGAAACGGGCCCACACGGGTTAAGGGAATTGATTTATCCAAGGGTTGGTAATGGTGTCTTGTCTCCAGGATCCCTATAGATGTCCACTTCCCTGAAAATGCCGGTGTCCGTGTCTTACTAGAATTTGGGTGTCCAAGCCCTCGGGAATCCTGGTATCTCATTTCTAGAAATGCTATGGTTGGCTTCCCAGGGAATTCTGGTGCCCAAATACCTTAAGATTAGTGGTACCAGGGCAGCAAGGCAGCTCAGTGGATAGAGAGTCGGCCTAGATACTACTAGAGGTCCTGAGCCTTCAAATCAGCCACTTCCTAGCTGTGGGACCCTGGACAAGTCAACCCCCATTGCCTAGCCCTTAACACTCTTCTGCCTTGGGTATTTTATTTAAATAATAATAATAATATAAAAAAAAAGATTGTTGGTGTGTTGACTCTACAAATGCTAGAGTCCACTTCTCAAGAAATGATGGTAATCCTGGTACAGTCTTTGGGGACTGAAGCACTGATATCCCAGGAAGCCAAGCTTCACATAAATTCAGAACTGGAAGGCCTTGTAGCTCATTTGGTACATACAATTTCCCTTCTACATCATGCTAGATCAGTCAGTCACCAGCCTCTGTCAAAGGCTCCCAAGGAAGAAGAAGCCTCTTGAGGCAGGGCATTCCATTTTTCTCCTTCTTAAGAACTGTCAAACCAAAATTTCCTTTCTGTGACTTCCCCCCAGTCCAGTCCTGGTTCTGGCCAAGCAACACAAGCCTAAGCCCTCTTCTCTGTAACAGAGAGCCTTTCAAACACTTGGAGTGCTATCGTCTCCTATTAGTGGTGGGAGGATTTCAGCCCAAATCCTTTTACTTCTTGAACTTCTCTCAAACTTGCCTATATTTTTCCCTCTCCTCAATTCAGCCTCAGACCACCACAGTTCCATTGCCTTCCAGATCACCTTCATAATTCCCTCTCCATCATCAGCTCAAATCCCTCTTCTTTCTCCATTTGCTCCCTCTGAAGCTAGTATTTGCACCCAGAAGTTCTTGCCTGAGATTGTAAGCTCCTTGAGGGCAGGGACTGTTGTTTGTTTGGTTGGTTTTTGCCTTTTTTTTTTGGTCTGCCTTTCTAACCAAGCACAGTGCCTGGCTCCTAGCAGGAACTCAATAGGTGTTTATTAAATGGAGTAGAATGAAATTACTCCAATTTTGATAATAAGCATAACAGCACAGATAAACTAGATGATGCTTTGAGATCCTTGGCAGAAGGGTCCTTTAAAGGGGATATCCCCTGGGGTCCTATACTGAGTTTAGAATATCTTTGGAGAGAAAAGTTTCTCTCTCTCTCTCTATCTCTCTCTCTCTCTCTATCTCTCTATCTCTCTCCCTCTCTCTCTTCCTCTCTCCTCTCTTCTCTCTCTCTCTCCCTCCCTCTCTCTCCCTTTCTCTCTCTCTTCTCTCTCTCCCCCCCCCCTCTCTCTCTCTCTCACACACACACACACACACACACACACACATACCACTTGTACAAGTGGGAGGTATAATAGAGGCAGTCAGGAAAAGCAACCAGTCCCTGGACCAAATCAGCAACTTACCTGAAATGACCTCAACTCAGTGCCTGGAAGCTTCATCATGAATCCCAAGTGGAGCGTCCAACAGCAACAAGAGAGACAGACAGGAATGTGGCATCCAAACCTCATGTAGAGACTGGTAAAATTTCTGTCCAGAGAGGAGAAAACTTAGGACCAACCCATGTATCCTCTCATTCCAAAGCTAAAGGGCTATCGAGGCACCAAAAGACCAACCATCCAATCTCTCATTTTACAGATGAAAAGAGTGACCCAAGTAAATAAGCATCACAGGCAAGATTTGAACCTAGGTCTGCAAAGCATATTCTCTATCCTTCATTCAGCATCCAACTATTTGTTCCATTGAGGCTGTGAAGGTAAATTAAAAATAGAAACAGGGCTGACCTTGCTCACAGCTCTGAATTTATTCATCTACCAAACATTTTTTTAAAAACCAGTCTTGGAATCACTACTGTGCATTGGTTCCAATGCAGAAGAGTAGTAAGAGCTAGGCAATAAGGGTTAAGTGAATTGCCCAAGACCACACAGCTAGGAAGTCATATTTGAACCCAGGACCTCCCATTTCCAGGCCTGGCTCTCTATCCACTGAGCCACCCAGCTACCCCCTTACCAAATACTTATTAACCACATGCTATTTGCAAAACACCAGTGTTAGATGCTGGAAGAACCATACCTGATACAGCGCCTGCCCTCTTAAAGGTTATAGTTGAGGAAAGACACAAGCCCAGAGGATGCTACTAAACAATGTCACAGGATAAGCACACTTGAGCCAAACAAAGCAAAGCAGTGTGTGAGGTCCAAGAGGGAAGGTCATCTCCAGGCCCTCAGACACTTCTTTTCCGGCTGGGACTTAGCCTGAGGCCATGTTTCAAGGTCCCTGGGAGGCAGATTTCCTCCCTGTGAGAGATTTATCGAGAAGACTTCCTTTCAACTGAAGAGTCCCTGAAATAAATGGGGTTGCTTCTGAAGGTAGTGAGCTCCCCAGGGAACAAAGGTGAGGAAGTGGCTACCTATCATAAAAGGTAGGTAGAGGAAGGGGGACAGGAAGGGAAGGCTCCTGTATTTATGCACTTCAGTTGCAGAGGGTAGGAGGTTGGACCGGAAGACTTACAAGGTCCCTTCTAGCTCTGAGATCTGACTTTGTGCCTCTGGGATCTAGAGAGTCAAACCCCCCTGACCCTACTTCCTATTCCCCACCTCCACCCCATAACCAGCCACAGGCTGGTCCAGAGGTCAAATTACAGAGCTGGACTGGAAAAGAGAGAGCACCACCTACCGGGCACCTAGATCCCTGCCTACTACCAGAGAATTAAGAGGTTTGAAACAGGTTAGGAATAGATTTAGGGCCATCTAGCCCAATCCTCTCATTTAACAATTGAGAAATGAGTCCAAATGAGTTCAAGTGACTTGTCCAAGGTCACACGTATAGTAAATGGCAAAGTCAGAATCTGACCTCAGGGCATCACTTCCAGGTACAGGAAGATTGATAATCTGACGGAATTCTGCCCTAGTCAGATCTCAAGTTCAGTTCTGATCACATAGTTTAGGAAGAACATTAATAAGACAGAGAATAGGGGGCAGCTGGGTAGCTCAGTGGATTGAGAGCCAGACCTAGAAATGGGAGGTCCTAGATTCAAATCTGACCTCAGACACTTCCCAGCTGTGTGACCCTGGGCAAGTCACTTAACCCCCATTGCCAACCCTTACTACTCTTTTGCCTTGGAACCAATACACAGTATTGATTCTAATATGGAAGGTAAGGGTTAAAAGAAAAAAAATAAGGTGGAGAATATCCAAAGGAAGTTAATCAGGATGGGAGGGGCCTTGAGTTCATGATTTATAAAGTTGAGGGAAGAAATTGGGAAGGGTTTTATTTTTATTTTCTTTTTAAACCCTTCCCTTCTGTCTTGGAATCAATACTATGTACTGGTTCCAAGGCAGAAGAGTGGTAAGGGCTAGGCAATGGGGGTCAAGTGACTTGCCCAGGGTTACCCAGCTAGGAAGTGTCTGAGGCCAAATTTGAGCTCAGGATCTCCCATCTCTGGATCTGGCTCTCCATCCACTGAACTATTTAGTTGTCCCTAATTTGGGGATGTTTAACAAAGAGAAGAAAAGACTTGAGGGCACCAGATGGCTACTATAAGTATTTGAAGGGCTATCACATAAAGGGAAGATTAGACTTATTCTGTTTCACAGGAGTGAGAGCAATGAGCAGAAGTAACAAAAAAGGCAAATTTGGGTTCCATGACAAGAAAAACTCCCCCACAATTAGAGATGTCCAAATGTGGAAGTAGCATGTGACATGGAGGACAGAGCATTGAATTTGGAGTCAGAAAGACTCCTTTTCACAAGTTCAAATCCAATCTTAAATACTTAACTTGC